>NC_092718.1:214235787-214317249 GCF_047496885.1 Scyliorhinus torazame | reverse complement strand
GCTCCTCAATACTACTTCAGGTGTTGTCTGTAATAACCTATTAGATAATGGTGATTTGTGGCAGATTACTCCAATCAATAGCTGTTATTCCATTACACTGAAACTGCCCAAATGCAACAGGCAATTATAGAATTCCTTTTTAAATTTCAAATTAATTCAGTGTGGCCATTCCATCTAACTGCACATTTGTAGAGGTGCACAGGGAGAACATGCAAACTCCACACAGACAGTGACCCGGGGCCATCAAACCTGGGTCCCTGGGCACGGTGAGGCAGCAGTGCTAACCACTGCAGCATGCTGCCCTCAATTATAGAATTCCAGTCCAGTGACACCACAGATATTCTGGATTAGATGACTATCAGACTAATCTTGCATGGCTACGCTTCAACAATGGTGTCCAATCAACACTAGCTCTAATCAGTTTGAAGCCAAAAAGATTTTTTATAGGGAACTACTGTAATTTACTGGTTCACTTATGTGAAAGGCTCCCTGGTTCAGTGGTTTGACTCATGTAAAAAGAATCCCTGGTTCAAAACAGGGCAGAAACATGGTGAAAGCTCAGAACTCCACACTTGGGCTATTAGTCCTAGGAGTTACAAAAGGAAATGAAGTCAACACAAACCAGCATTTTACAAAAGCAACACTCACTTGAATTGTGCTTAATAGTGCATGAATTACTAGCTCAACACAAACAAAGCCAATACAAGATTGCACAAAAATGGAGGAACAATGCATGGGTGAAAACAGGAGGTTCTTTTTTTTTTTTAATTTAAAGTACCTAATTATTTTTCCAATAAGCCACCTAACCTGCACATCTTTGGGTTGTGGGGGTGAAACCCACGCAAACAGGGAGAACGTCAGTGATCCAGGGCTGGGGTTGAACCCAGGTATCTCAGCTTTGAGAGGCAGCAGTGCTAACCACTGTACCACCATGTCATCCCTAGTCAGAAGGTGCTAAACCAGGATCTGTGGGTCAGATTTAGGGTCACAAGCAGACATTGTAATGGTGGTTGGACCCATATTGCAGGAGACAATTTGACTTCATTCATTTTGGAGATTTGGGTGTTGCTGGCTGGGCCAGCAATTATTGCCTTCTACTTATGGAAAGTCAACTGGTCTTGCTCAGATCACAGCTCAACTATCTCAAGTACAAAAAAAAAAGTTAAATATTGTGCAAAAAATTCAGTTTAAAAAAGGTTGCAGAATTGAAGTTATGCACTACAGCCAAATTAGTCTGATGATTTACTGATCCGCCACCCACACATCTTTCCCCATAATGGCCAATGTGTTTCTTGTATGGAATGAACTGGCCAGTGCCAAACTGGCAGTGACTTCTAGGCAATAGAGTTACATAAATGGCCAATTTCCTCCATTTGCACAAGAGGGGGTCTTGCAGGAAAAAGTGGGCAACAGGGTGGCTGTGGTTAGATAGGAGTCAGTCAACCTGTGGAACCCCCAAAGGAGTGACAAATACAGGACAGTTATTAACATACAATGCAAGGAGGAAGTCTAAAAACAGGTGGTATTCACCACCATCATTTAGGGAGAGTTGATGCATTAAGGAAGATATGATGAGGTGAAGAGCAGCCTTGGAGCAAAACAGCATGAGATTCTAAGCAGCTGTGAAAATAGACTTTTTTGGAAAGCAGGATTGAACCCCATTATAATTTTGCCTGCTTCTTGCACCCATTTTTTTTGTTTTAATAAAATTTGAGTACCCAATTCATTTTACCAATTAAGGGGCAGTCCAGCATGGCCAATTCACCTACCCTGCACATCTTTGGGTTGTGTGGGGGGGCAGGGCAAAACCCACACAAACACGGAGAATGTGCAAACTCCACACAGACAATGACCCAGAGCAGGGATTGAACCTGGGGCCTCGGCGCCATTCTTTTAACCATTTTAAGCCAGGATCGAACCTGGGACCTGAGCACGTTCTTTTAACCATTTTAAATAGTAGAGTAGCATTTGGATTGCATCATAAAGATCTTAAAAGACAACGTTGGAAATTGAAGCTGGGCTAAACAGGAAGTCTACCAAACCCATAATTTTGTTTCCCTACAAACGATTGGAGCTAGGCAGTTGGGCAGATTTGGACAAACTAAAAGGACTGAAAATATTTGTGTAAATATACCAGGAAACAACTTCAGCCATAGAACATGGTTATGACTGGAAGCATCAAGGGCAGCATGGTGGCACAGTGAGTTAGTCCTGCTGGCTCATGGCAACGAGGTCCCAGTTCGATCCCAGCTCAGGGCCACTGTGGGTGTGGAGTTTGCACATTCTCCCCGTGTCTGCATGGGTTTTGCCCCCCACAACCCAAAGATGTGCAAGTTAGGTGAATTGGCCATGCTAAAATTCAGGGGGGAAAATTGGGTACTCAAATTTATTTTAATAAAATCACCAGTCAGTGCTCCTCAAGCAGAGAGCAGCCTATGGCAGCTTTTATACATCTGGTACATCAAGATCCACAAATACCCGATTCAGGTTTGAAGTTGATATCAGCCTTTGCCTATTGTGAAATGAGAGAAACAGACAATGACCTTGACAGTCTCAAACACTTTTGCTTAGACAAAAGTTGCTTTTTGCCGAAGATTATTGGCAGAATGAAGCTGCAACGTCACATTTTACAATGTCAGCTCTTAGTCAGGGGTGTTAGTGCAGCTGTCAGTTTCCCCCATAAAGGTGGTTGGGGGGGGGGGGGGGGGCGAAAGAGACAAGAGGTTTAATTTTGAAGCTGTAGATGGTCCATGGACAACTGAAATGGAGGTATCATTTGGGCCCAGTGTAATTAGTGTATTATCTCACATGTTTCTCCTCTTTCTCACCCCCACTCTCTTCTTCCCCCCCCCCCTCCCCCCCCCCCCCCCCCCCGCCCCCCCCAGCTCAAGCCAATTTGAAATTGACCAAAATGTACAAATGCCCAAGGAGTTCTACTTGTGGAAAAACATTTGTACACCATTCAAATGAAGAGATCATGTCAGATTGGGGCAGTATGCGATCTTAAATCAAAGTAGGTGGCCAGCTGGAAATTTTGCTCAGAAAAAGCAATCAGACTAAATTTGCAGCACAAAAAAGTCAATTGTCACCTACAGCAGCAACGTGACCCGGGTTAAACAAAGCAACTTTGCACTGCAAGAGGGCCCAAAGTGCTCAATGGCCTGCTTCAGTTGGTTGTCTAAACCAATACAGTCATTCAAACGTTGGATTCTAAAAGCACCATCTCCTTAAATACCTCATCTTGCAGACTGACTTTATTTTAAAGAACCAGCATACAAGCATGCCCATGACTGCTTTTAGCCAGTGGGTGACCAGCAAGGCTAACTGAATTGGATAGCATAATATCAAAGTAATAAAATGCTGAAAATACAGGACTGGCAGCATTTGACATCTCTTCAGATGCTGCTAGGTTGGTGCTGGAAATAGATTTATATCATGCTCCAAGGTAGTTAAAGTATTTTTCCATGTACAGTCCAGTCAGATCAATCCATACAGGAACATAGGACACATGATAAATACACAATGCATTTTATAATTCAACACTTGGGTGGGCATCATTTACAATCAAAATCATAGAGTTTATAGTGCAGAAGGAGGCCATTCGGCCCAGGTCTGCACTGGCCCTTCGAAAGAGCATCCCATTTAAACCCACACTTCCAACCAATCCCTGTAATCCAATAATCCCACCTAACCATTTTGGGTACGAAGGGCAATTTAGCATGGCCAATCCACCTAACCAATCTTTGGACTGTGGGAGGAAACCGGAGCACCTGGAGGAAACCCACAGACACGAGGGAGAACGTGCAGACTCTGCACAAGACAGCCGGGTTGAAATGTATGAACTTCCTGCAGGAAGCAAGCCAAGATAGAAGCCACCCCATTCCCCATCACGGAAATGCACTCCTGGCCAGCCACAATTTGATCACCCTAAACTCTGTTCCAGATCAAGTCCTGTTCATGACCGAGCTTACCAACCTACAGTGTCAGATCCATTGAAAATGCTCATCCTGGTTCTCAAATCCTTACAGGGCCTCATTCCTCTGCAACCTTACAACCCTGCCAAACATAAGCAATCTAATGGTTTTGCTGAAGAATCCCATTTGAAATGCTACCACCATTGGTGCTGCAGCAGCCTTAAACCAAACTCTGGAATTCACTCAAAGTCTCTGCCTCTACCCTTTTGAACATCTCTATGATTTATGCTAAATTTCCTGTGAGGCACCTTGGAAGGTGATATAATGCCAGTGTTGTTCATGCTGTTGTAGAAGCCATGCAGAGGGTTCTAGGAAAATTATATTGAAGCAAGAAATGCTTGGAGGGGAGACACCGGTGCTTTGTGGCAATGTAAAATAATTTTTGTTTTTTATAAATTTAGAGTACCCAATTCATTTTTTCCATTTAAAGGGGGCAATTTTGCATGGCCAATCCACCTAGCCTGCACATCTTTGGGTTGTGGAGGCAAAACGCACGCGAACACAGGAAGAATGTGCAAACTCCAGTGGCCCAGAGCCGGGATCGAACCTGGGATCTCAACTCTTGAGGCAGCAGGGCTAACCCACTGCGCATTTTAACAGCAAAAAAGATACATAACAAGGGAAAATATAAACAGTGCAAATTCCACCTCCCTCGCTCACAGGTCTTGCCATTACTTACCCCCCTATCCTAACCCCCCCCTTTCTGCTGACGATTAGTTCTCTGCAAGGAAGTGGACGAATAGTTGTCACCTCCAGGTGAACCCCAGCAGAGGCCCTCTCATGGAGAACTTAATTTTCTCCAGGCAGAGAAAGCCTGCCATGTCTGAAAGGCGGGTCTCCGATTTCAGGGGCTTAGAGTCCCTCCATGCCAGCAATATGCGCCCTCCGGGCTACCAGGGAAGCAAAGGCCAGAACGGCTGCTTCTTTCCCCTCCTGGATTCCCAGGTTCACCCTCGCCCTCATTTAATACTGTGGACATGGCATCAGCGAAACCCTGCCAAAGTCCCTTCGGTTTTGGACATGCCCAGAACATATGGACATGGTTTGCTGCCCCCCCCCCACCCCCCCGCACAGCTATCCTCCACCCCAAAGAATCTGCTCATCCAGGCCAGTCACGTGAGCCCGGTGAACAACCTTAATTGGATCAGGCTGAGCCTGGCACATGTTGTGGTCACGTTGACCCTACCCAGCACGTCCACCCAGAGGCCCCTCCTCTCCCCCACCTCCTCCTCCCACTTTGCTTCAGCTCCTCCAACCCATAAGCTCTTCTGAAACGCTCCCCTCCCACTTCGCTTCAGCTCCTCCAAACCCATAAGCTCTTCTGAAACGCTCCCCTCCCACTTCGCTTCAGCTCCTCCAAACCCATAAGCTCTTCCGAAACGCTCCCCTCACCTATCCATCCTCTAGAGTCCACCCTATCCAGAATCCCCCTAGCGGCAGGAATGGGAAGGTTGGTACCCGCTTCTGCAGAAAGTCCCCGTACCTGTAAATATCAGAATTCATTTCCCCCAGCCAATGCAAACTTCTCCAGTGCCCTCGTACTCTGGAAGCTTCCTTCCAAGAACAAGTCCACCATCCTCTCAATCCCCGCTCTCCACCAAATTCAGACCCCCCCCCCCAATCCATCCACCCCAGGGCAACCCTGATCCCCTTAGCAATCAAGAACCTATCCATCGCCGTCTTAAAGACATTTGGCCTCCACAGACTTCTGTGGCAAAGAGTTCCACAGATTCAGCATCCTCTGGCTGAAGAAATTGCTCCTCATCCGTTTTAAGGATAGTTCCTTTTAGTCAGACATTGTGTCCTCTGCTTCCACATCCACTATCCAGGCCTCAGTATCCTGTAAGTTTCATAAGATCCCCCACCTCATCCTTCCAAACTCCACCGAGTACAGACCCAGAGTCCTCAACCGTCCCTCAATACTAGGACTTAATAATTCAAGAATTTTATGTGAATTCAAATTCCACCAGGATTTGAACAGCATCCCCAGAGCATTACATCTGAATCACTGGATTATTAGTCCAGTGACAATACCATTACTCCACTGCCTCCCCTTACTGCTCCCAAAGAAAATAAACGGTTCAAAAAAGTTAAGCCAACACATGCACCAACTGTAGCTGGAAGATTCAAAAATCAGTATGCAGGCAGCCGATTTGCAATTATCCCTACTGCACAGGTTGAGCCGGTCGATGTGCCTTTTACTGAAGAAAGGAAACTGGTTTATTCGAATTCTAGAGCCCTGGTTTGATTTCAAAGAACTAGTGCCAACCAGATAAATAGTGCAACAGTGCCAATATATAGTGCAACAGTGCCAATATAAAGAGCTAGTCAGTAAATACTACAACCAACCAATGAGGAACCAAAACAAAGCATACAGCTGGAAACATTAATACTGCATTTGCACTCCAACAACACAGGAAGTGGAGTCATTTAAAAATTCACTGTTTCTTCAGTGCTAGACACTTACCGAAGTGGATGGGTTTGACAAGAAGCCAGTTTATGTTTAAATCAGATTTGTCAATGTTGGTGTAACATAGTCACAATTGAGTGAATGAGGAAATATATTGGTAGTTGATGTAGTTTCAAATTTAATTACTACATGTCCATTTCAAAGCTGCTGGAGGATTTAAATCATTTTGTAAACCATCTGAAAAGTTAGGAAAACTTTCCCAACAGATATAGTTTGCAACTTCCCTTCCAGAATGAGTTTCTGGCCACAAAGACCCCCCCCCCCCCCCATTTCCATATTTGCAACATCACACAATTTTGGGCCTGCCTCATGCTTGTTACTTGAACTTTGGCTATTTGTTTTACATTGCATAATTGGATGACATTGTTCATTTCCCCAACCTACAATGGGTCCTGGTGATATTAAAATGCTGATATCCTCTATTACCTCATAACAGGAGCCACTTGTGCTCCTTTAATTCTTGCACATCTGTTTTTCATACCTCCAGGGCCATATGCTCTGGAATTCCCTCAACTTTGCCTCCCTCAAAACCATCTCTTAAAACTTTTGGCCTTCACTGTGGATCGCATTAAATTTTTGCTCAGTGACATTATATAGCATCACACCTACACCAAGTTTGAATCAATTCAAATGCATGCTACATGACCCACTAGGGCAACAAAATGCAAGGGTTTATCTGTGGCAAGTACTGACACTTCCACATGGTTATCTTATCAACTGTCATTAGCATCAGTTTTTCTAATTACCTGCAGATGGTCATAACAGTCGTGACAGCATACATTTTAAATAAAGGGATGGTGCATTTGGGCCAATTTGGGGGGGGGGGGGGGGGGGGGGGGGGGGGGGGGGGGGGGGGGGGGGGGGGGGGGGGGGGGGGGGGAGGGAAGGGGAGAAGGAGGGGAAGCCAAAAACAGGAAGATTGCAAGCTTGCACTAATAAAACTGCCAATACTATTAATGCAGCAAAAATATATTTCACAATATAGAAGCTGACCCAGACCAGGAATTGATCAAGACACACCAAGCTTGAAATGCAGGCATGATGAAGGCCATCAATAGTACAGTGAAGCAAGACAAACTGCATGGCAGGAAGCTGCTGGCTGAAGCACAAAGCTATCGGAGAATTGGAAGGTTGGTTTTTAAAAACGGTCATTTACTGAGTGGGGTTACAAAGAATCAAATTACGATTCAGTAATAATTGATACATTAGGACAATGTGTGGCTGGAAAATCAGAGTTGACAGATACAATATATAGTCAGGTGAGTCAGTCTTTGCGGAGTGACTATGGCGATTGCAGAAATGTAAAGGAAATAGAAAGGTGTTTTTTTGGGGTAGGGCAAAATACAACAGCTTTGCCAATGTTTAGTTACAAAACATTGCAGCCCATCCACAGTTGATGCTAAATCAACCAGTCCCAACAGTCAAGTGCAAACATCCCTCTTCCTGCCAGCCACAATTAGTTCAACTGATTACAATCATTTGATACAGTACAATTACATTGTGTTAGCATGAAGCTCAGGTATAAGTACCAGAATTCAATGTTACATTTGGAACACTATTGTTCATGCCATACTTTATTAAAAAGGTATTTTCAGTGAAGAATAACCATCAAAATTAACCAGATTTCAATCAACCATTTAAAGCAGTTTTTTTAAATAAATGGCTAAGCAATGGACACTTTGAAGCCAGCAAATTACTTCACTAAAAAACTGTTTGATCAGGCATCAAGGGTCACCTGCTTACAGCAGTGATTCGCTTCATTACTTGCATTAATTAGCAGTGTTCCTAGATCAGCAGACATTGCTTTGCTAGTTGGTACTAGGTACTAACATGGTGAAATTCTGTTGGGCCCTGAATTGGCACCTCAATGTTGAGACAAGAGGCAAATTTTTAGGCTACAAAGTTTCAGGGTTCAGACAGTGATCAGCCTATATCCCAAAATCAAAAGCTATTCAAGGCAGCACAGCTGGTTTGCACTAACACTGCTACAGGTCATTAAATTGATTCTGGTCCGATGATTGTGGATTTGCATACTCAGATACACAAGAGGAATCATTGATAGGCTGCCAGCTGGAACAATTGAGCTTTAGTGCAGCATACCTGTACAGGGGAAACCAAATGACAGTTGTAGGTTGACATTTTGCTTAATTTACCAAGGGTTCTCAATATGCCCCCTCCTCCTGTAACAAGTCTAATTATTGTGTTAGGGACTGGCACACCCTCAGCTAGGAAATCACTAATTACAACAGAGGTCACAAAAATGCATACATTTAAACATTCCAACCAAATTTGAGATCATTTACTTAGATTAAAATTTCCATTTCTGCAGTTAGAATGGAAATTATACAGTGTTCTGTATGTACTGGCATATTAATTTCATAAATGTATAATTACAGATACACCATAGAAAGGCATCCCATTTGGCTGCATCACAGCCTGGTATGGCAACTGCTCAGCCCACAAGAAACTGTTGTAAACACAGTCCAGTCCATCACACGAACCTGCCTACCATACATTGACTCCATCTACAATTTCTGCTGCCTGGGGAAAGCAGACAGCACAATCAATCCACCCGGCTTACTCACTCTTCCATCGGGCAAGAGATACAACAAAATGAGCACGCACGAACAGACTCAAAAACAGCCTCTTCCCCGCTGTTACCAGACTCTTAAACAACCCCCGTATGGACAGACCTCATTAACACTACACCCCTGTATACTTCACCCAATGCCAGTGTTATGTAGTTACATTGTATAGCTGTATAGCCCTATTATGTATTTCCTTTTCATGTACTTGATGATCAGTTGAACTGCTCGCAGAAAAACACTTGTCACTGTACCTTGGTACACTCACAATAAACAAAATCAATCCAAACTAAATAATCAATACTGCATTAACTTCATTGCAGTGTTAATGTAGCCTACTTGTGACAGAGACTACCCAGCCACCAACTTACAGCAAAGGAGTGAAGAGCATGCATGGCCCAACTCATTAACAGCTGCATGGATTTTGCAACCAAAAGTGACTACCAAGTCTAGTGTAATTCTCTAATACCACCACCCCACACCTGGTACAATCCTAATAACCCCTCCACACATAGCCCTTTGGACCTAGACAGAAAGTTGCACAAGTCCCAGAGCTAATAAACCAGCATATAGTTTTTTGGCTTGCATTTGAAAAAATATATTTGTCAAATGGTCACAAAAAAGAAAAAAAATCATGGCATGCAAGCACAGGGACTCTAAACAATGGAGTACAAAGTTCTTAGTAAAGGACATTACATATTAAAGCAACAGGTCAACCAGAATATATTTTTCACCAAGGTTGAAGAGAGTTAAAATGTCACTGACCAGTTGGTCAGAGATAACCCAATGACAAATTAGCAAGTATCAGCATCACTACAGATGCACACAAAGCTGGAAATTCAAACATTTGATTACCCACACTTCAAACAGAAAGACATCAATTTAGCCAGGAAGTGTCTCTTTTTCTAAAATTTTAAAAGTACCCAATTCTCACCCAATTAAAGGAGCAATTTAGCAAGGCCAATCCACCTACCCTGCACATCTTGAATTTGTGGGGGTGAGACCCATTCAGACACAGGGCGAATGTGCAAACTCCACACAGGCAGTGACCCAGGATCAAACCCAGGTCCTTAGCACCATGAAGCAGAGTGTTAACCACTGCACCACCATGCTGCCCTATTGCAGAATTATAATGTCCTTTGCCTACCACCTTACACAAAATTAAGAGTATGATTACACAGGTAGCAAAATAGCAGCAAGTCAAACACTTCCACCTACATGCTAGAGGCTAACAGGTAATTAAAGGAATTTCAAATTATTGTGACACACAACACTATCATGATTTTTCACATTCCAGACAACTCCTACATCACCAGCCCAAGTAATACTCAAATTAGATAGATTCTATTCACTGAATACAAAAGAATGAACTCTGGGTTTTAGTTTCTAAAACCAGAGGTTAATTTCAGGCAAAAAAATAATCCACACCTACTGGTTATTGGTGAACCAGTCATGGAAATGCATCCACATCCAACCAACAGGTCTTACTTGCAAATAGATACAGAAAGTCCAACATGTTGCTCATGCAAAGATGTAGCTAATTGAACAGTATACAAAGTAAAAAATCTTACAGACTAAGGATCAGGGGTGTATATAGAAAATGGCACTTTAACATTGTAACCATAGCTGTCCATATAGATATTTTACATCATTAAAACAAACATTCAACTTTTGAAAATGGAAGTTGAAGGCAACTCATTTTAGAAACCCTACTATACTTTATTTTTGTTAACTGGTGTTTTAAATTGCCTGCAGTGATCAAAAGTGGCCATTTCACTAACCATTAATAAGTCAACATAAGGGAATGTCAGACTGGATCACAAAACCTATGCCAGTGTATCAATTTACAGCAAGGGGACAGAGATGGATTTCAGCCTTGAAGTGTGCAGGCAAAATTGAGAAATAGGTTTCAATGGCAAACTCATTTCTTCCTTGGCATCAAATTGTGAATGAAAGGGCAAGAGAGAGAGAGAGAACACATTGTGGGTAGGAACTAAACAGGCTTAACCTTCACCAGCCTCAAGAAAAAAAAACACACCCATCAAGTGGCAACATCACCATTTCCTGGGCCACCAGGAAGGTGAAGCACTGGCAGAGGGAGAGACATTGGCAGAGGGAGGGAAAGGAATGACAAATTAAATACAAATCCCATGGGTGGGCATTTACAATAAACTTCCTCATACAAGTGACATTGTGGATTCAAGGTTGAACCATCCCCTATAAACAAAAGGTGTTTTTGAGGGGGGGGGGGGGGGGTAAATCCAGATTTAAGAAAACACTTGACATTCAGACTGGAGAGGGGGTGAGGAAAGTGTCTGCAGTGCTGGGGGTGACATTGGTCCAGGGGTTGGGGCTCAAGGCCGGCCTGGGTTATATTATTACACACATATAGATAGATATATTTTTTACCTGTAGATGCTCCTGGAAGCGGATGGGCAGAATCTGAGCCATATCGACGACGACGTTAGAGAGAGAGGGAGAGGGGAAAAAAAGACCGAGGGTCGGTCGGTGCGGGCCGAGTCCAAATGTCCGATAGGGAAGGGATCTGTGAGAGAGACAGAGAGGTTATCAGCCACATTTACCTCAGGAGACACCCGGCCGCTAATGACAGGAGGGGCCGGGGGGGGGGGGGGTGGGCGCGCGGGCTGCTACAGCAGCAACCCCACCCACCACCGCCCAGACCCCCTGGGCCCCGGCCTCACCTCGCGTCCCTCAGCGGTACTGCCTCGGCCCCACTGCCTGCCCTGTCCTCTCGCTCTCTCCGCCTTTTATGAACCGTCGAAGGGGGTGAGCCGCAGCCGAGCCGCAATGGCGGAAAACCGGAAACGGCGGAGCGCTACACTCCCCCGCCCGCCCGGGGGGTGGAGTGCTCCGCCCGCTTACACACACACTCCTCCCTCAAAAAAAATCCCTTTCCATCATTGGCTCCCTCGGTGGAAACAACGCCGTTGCATTCGATGGCGGGGGCAGGGAGGGAGGGGGGGGATCGAGTGTTTATTTTTTATTTCCGCCTTTCCCGGCCGCCCGCCGGAACTACTTTCCTGGCTGTTTCCCCTCTCTCGCCCGCGGAGGGTCTCCTTTCTGCCACATCATTGGCACGTGACGCGACGTCATTTCCGCCCCAGCTTCCGGGTTCCCCACCTGCCTTCCGCCTCCATTCATTGCGGAGGTGCGCTAGGTGTCTTGCGGCAGCGGGCTGGTGGCCGCGTCCCGTCCCCACTCCATGGTCACACAATCCATTAACTCGATTCATAACCTTCTGCCTTTATCTCCTAGTCATAGATCGTAGAATTTACGGTGCAGAAGGAGGCCATTCGCCCCATTGAGTCTGTACTGGCCCTTGGAAAGAGCACCCCACTCAAGCCCACGCCTCCACCCTATCCCCATAACCCCACCTAACTTTTTTTGCACACTAAAGGGCAATTTAGCATCCACCTAACCCGCACATTTTTGGACTGTGTGAGGAAACCGGAGCTCCCGGAGGAAACCCACGCCGACACGGGGAGAACGGGCAGACTCCACACAGTCACCCGAAGCCAGAATTTAACCCCGGTGCCTGGAGCTGTGAGGCAGCAATGCTAACCACCGTGCCACCCAAAATCATTTTATCTTTTTTTTTAAATGCACTTGAATTTACGTAGTGCCTCTCACAGCCCTTTTTACCCCCCCCCCCCCAACTAGGATATTTCAGAAAGCCCGCAACCGAGTGTGGTTGCCGCGATAACCAAAGAAATACAGCAGCAGAGCTTCACATAGACACGTCCCACAGACAGCACCGAGCTAAGTTAACAGATCATACTTGTGGACGTTGGCCAGGGCACTGGGAGAGAGCTACCCAGCTCTTCAAATCATTTACATTCACTTAAAAGGGAAGATGGGCTGGACAGCATGGTGGCGCCGCTGTCTCACGCCGCCGAGGACCCGGGTTCGATCCCAGGCCACTGTCCGCGTGGAGTTTGCACATTCTCCACGTGTCTCACCCTCACAACCCAAAGATGTGCAGGGTAGGTGGATGGGACATGCTAAATTGCCCCTTAATTGGAAAAAAAAATTGGGAACTCCGATGAGACTTCCGTTTGACATCTCATCTGAAAGCTTAGACCTGCAACAGTGCAGCATGCCTTTGCATATTTAACAATGCATCCTACTGTTTCTTAAATGATCCCTTGTTTTTTTTCTCTAACATATTCTATCCCATGTCTTGGGTATGTGTGAGAAAAATAACTCGACATTAATCCTATTGTTGCCTTTTCTTGGAACATGTGCCCTACATCTGTCAATCACAGTTTATTCTGTAATGGTGTTCTGGATTTATGATTGCTCAAACATTTGTGGTAATCTTCCAGTCACTTCCTTTCAAAGCCAAAAATGACTTAATCGGCCGTCCCTCGATTCAAGGATAACATTTAATCAGGGTTTCTGTCTTGGATCTTCACGTGACTGAATAGGCTGATTCTCAACCTGCAGGACTTTGGGCATATAGGCAAGGACATCCCAGAGGTGTGGACAGGGACCAGTGAATCACACGCACATGTTTTGGGGTTGCGATAGCCAGGATAGTTTTGTGGCGATATTTGGGGTTTCAGAGAAGCCAGAGCTCATGGAAAGGAGAAGGCCGATGTCGTGGCCTTCGCCTTTCTGATTGCACGGTGGCAAATTTTACTGGCGTGGCGGTCGGCATCGCCACCGGGGGTAGCGGCTTGGTTGGGTGACCTGTACAACTTCCTGCGGTTGGAGAAGATAAAATATGAGTTAAGAGGGCAGCACGGTGGTGCAGTGGTTCGCACAGCTGCCTCATTGCGCCGAGGTCCCAGGTTCGATCCCAGCTCTGGGTCACTGTCCGTGTGAAGTTTGCACATTCTCCCTGTGTTGCGTGGGTTTCACACCCACAACCCAAAGATGTGCAGGGTAGGTGGATTGGCCACGTTAAATTGTCCCTTAAAAGGCAGCACGGTGATGCAGTGGTTAGCATTGCTGCCTCACAGCGCCGAGGTCCCAGGTTCGATCCCGGCCCTGGGTCACTGTCTGTGTGGAGTTTGCACGTTCTTCCCGTGTTTGCGTGGGTTTCACCCCCACAATGGAAAGATGTGCAGGGTAGGTGGATTGGCGACGCTAAATTGACCCTTAATTGGAAAAAAATCGGATACTCTAAAAAAATTTTTTTTTTTAAATATGAGTTCAGGGGGTCTGCAGAGGGGTTTAAGAAAAGGTAGGGGATGTTTGTGACCATGTTTGAGGAGCTGTTCGTCGCAGTGGGAGGGGGTGAAAAAGGGGGAAAATTTGTACAGACTATATAGTATATTTCCTGGATGTGTTTATGTGTTGTAACCTGTTCTGATGCATGTTTGTAATAAAATACGTTTTTTTTTAAAAGGACAGGGATATCCCATGAGTCAGTAGGACCCAGAGTGCAGGATTTGCTTCCTTTTCTTCTTTGTGGTGGAGATGATATGTGGTCATGTTTTTTATTTGTTCCTGGGATTTAGGCATTATTGGCGACCAGGATTTATTGCCCATCTCCAATTGCCTTGCACTCAAAGCCAAATAGGACACCAAGGCTGTGAATGGCCTGATTCAGCCTGAGACAGTTGCGAGAGAGGGAATGGAAGTGGCAGCTGGGGAACAGTTTGTCGCAGGGGTCAAAGCCAATGACCTGCATTCTCTGCCCCGCGACACCAGAAACACGACGTCTAACTGGTGTCTGGTTAACTGGTATCTAACTTCCCAAACTTACATGGCCTCCCGCTCCTTCTACGTGCTCCCCCAAACAGCACATCTGACATGGAGGCAGCCCGCTGCGTATCTCGCCTCTGTCCTGAGATGCCTTTGGTGGCCGTTCTCTGGAGGGCCTGGACCTGGATGGGCCCGGCCGACCTTCGGGTATCACAGGTGATGAGGTGCCACCCTGTTCTGCCCGCTGCCCATCAGATGTGCCAGTGTCAGGTGGGGGGATTCAGACGTGCTGGGGTGTTCCAGTACCTCCCCTGTGGGAGGCACCGGCCCCATCACTTCCTCCTTCGGGGTGCTCGATGACCCCTGGACTTCTCTATGGCGGTGAGGCTGAAGTGAGCTCTGGAGGCTCCACCGTCATCTGGCATTGCCAGTCCTGGAGGCCCGCTCTCATCTCAGCCAGGATCTCGAAGCATGACTGCCTGTGACTGGACTTGTCCCGAGCCTCAACCATCGACCGCACAGTGTGCATCAAGCCTTGAACATCTTGACCCAAGGCTGTGACATTCTCAACCTAGGCTTCCATTACCATGCCAGCTATTCAGTGCTGGCCTGGGCACCACGCATTGTCGGCACAATCCCCTGCACCTGAAGGCAGTAGGACTGCTCCAACAGCACCTGCTGGTGATGGAAAGTTGCTGACCCCCCCTCCTGTAGTCCCTGGCTCTGCGTCTGCACCTCCTCCAGTGATGGGATCATCTTTCCAGGGCTGCGATACCTGTCTGGACCACAGCTGTTTGCTGGGATTGGACAGCCCTCCGACTGCCCACTCCCACCAGAGTTCCTACCTCCACCTGATGTGCTGCAGCATGTGTGACGTGCGCACCAGAAGGTGACCCAAGAGCCTCATCACTAATATAACCCACCGAGGTGATAGTCTCTGCGATGGAGGAGGGTGCAGGTGAATGCAGTGCCGCAAAGTCAGTGTCATCCCCAGACTGGTCCTCCAGGGTGTGCTGGGGATGTGGCCGGGGGGGGGGGGGCGGGTGCAGGGTACCCCAGACAGGCTGGCCTGGTCAGCAAGACAAAAGACAAGACACAAAGTGAGATCCCAGGAAGGAGTGGTCTGGGTAAGGGATGACTCACTTTCTATGGGGACATCGCTTTGAATTAGGGGTCACTTGGTTGTGCTGACCTCCACCTGGGAGATAGCCCTCTCCCACCCCTCCGGCGAAACTCACCGCCCTCTGCTCAGCCTCGGTGAGAACCCTGAGATCTGGCTGGGCCCCCTCTGGTCTTCTCCCGCTCCCAGTGGTTATGGGCCGTCTTATCCTCGGGGACGCATAAAGGAGATGGTGAGATGCGTGGACGTTAGTTACACGGGGGGGTGGGGGGGGGGGGGGGGTGGTCTGTCGTTGATGGCTCATGTGTGCAAGGCACCTGGCCAAAGAGACAATACAGGTGTTGGGGTTTGGTGTAGGATGGAATATAAGGAAGATGCAGTCTACTGGGCTTTGATTGGGGAGAGGGGAGGCGGGGTGTGAGTGATGGGAGTGAAAATGAAATTAAAATCGCTTATTGTCACAAGTAGGCTTCAAATGAAGTTACTGTGAAAAGCCCCTAGTCGCCACATTCCGGCGCCTGTTCGGGGAGGCTGTTACGGGAATCGAACCGTGCTGCTGGCCTACCTTGGTCTGCTTTCAAAGCCAGCGATTTAGCCCTGTGCGTGGGATGGCGTGGGTTCAGAAGTGGTGACTCACCGAGCTGACCCAAGGAGGTCATTCATCTTATTCTGGCATTGCCTGCCAGTCCGCTTGGTGAGGGCCACAGCACTGACCGCATCTGGCACCTCTGCCCAGGCCGGGTTCACATTGGCAGGCAGTGGCCTCCTGCCCACCCTGGGGAAGAGGGTGCCCTGCCTCGCCTCCACTGTATCTAGCATTTGGTCCAGCTCTCCATCCATAAAGCGTGGGGCTGCTCTTTACGGAGCCATCTTCTTGGCTGGAATGAGTGTGTGGCGAGTGGAGTGTTTATAAGCAGCTCAAGCTTATCAAGCTCCCCAGCACCAATTCTGGGCCCAGCGAATCCCACGTGGCGACAATTAGAATTGTTCTGGATTTACTTGGGCAGAATGCAGGCCCATTAGCATGTGCTGAATTGCTCTAGAACTAGCGCCCCCAACGGAAATGTGAATCCCACGCAATTCAGTCCCGCTTCAGCACTTATCTCTAAACGGAGAATCCTGCCCAATGTCCACAGTCTTCCCAATGTTTATCTGGAGGAAATTTAGGTTCATTTCCAGGACTGGAAATGCCCAAGTTATTTTGGTTAATCATTCTGACTCAGACCTTTCTCCCAGCAATCAAAAGTCACTGGCGGTAAGCGGAATGTGGATTTGAGGCCCCAACCACAGCAGTCACGGTAGCACAAGTGGTTAGCACTGTGGCTTCACAGCGCCAGGGTCCCAGGTTCGATTCCCCCGCTGGGTCACTGTCTGTGCGGAGTCTGCGCGTTCCCCCGAGTGTGCGTGGGTTTCCTCCGGGTGCTCCGGTTTCCTCTCTCAGTCCAAAGATGTGCAGGTTAGGTGGATTGGCCATGATAAATAGTCCTTAGTGTCCAAAAAAAGCTTAGGTTTGTTTACTGGGGATCTGGTGGAGGTGTGGGCTTGGGTAGGGAGCTCATTCCAAGGGCCGGTGCAGACCCGATGGGCTGAATGGCCTCCTTCTGCTCTGTAAATTCTATGAGGCTCTGAAAGATGTAATGTAAAAGCGAGGCTGTCTTTTCCATGTGTGCATTTGTTCTTAGCTAAATAGTTCAATATTTGTCCTATTGATTGCTGCTTCATGGGGTTTTACATGTTGAGCACTAATCTGTTAAAATTCTAGATTTGTCAACTTTATCCTGACCCGTTTTATCACCTTCCTTCAGTTCAAACTAACAGCAACTGAATTTATGTAATGCCTTTAGAACAAAGAACAAAGAAAAGTACAGCACAGGAACAGTCCCTTCGGCCCTCCAAGCCTGTGCCGACCATGCTGCCCGTCTAAACTACAATCTTCTACACTTCCGGGGTCCGTATCCCTCTATTCCCATCCTATTCATGTATTTGTCAAGATGCCCCTTAAATGTCACTATCGTCCCTGCTTCCACCACCTCCTCCGGTAGCGAGTTCCAGGCACCCACTACCCTCTGTGTAAAAACCTTTCCTCGTACATCTCTAAACCTTGCCCCTCGCACCTTAAACCTATGTCCCCTAGTAATTGACTTTAAGGTAGTAAAATGACTTCATAGGAGTAAACAAACTGGATACTGAACCAGATAAGGGGATATTAGGACAGGTGACCATAAACTTGGTCAAAGAGGTAGGTATTAAGGTGCATCTTAAAGTCTCAGACTGAGAGCCAGAGATGCAGAGAGATTTCCTTCTCCTCCTCCAAGTATCAGGACCTAAGGGGGTATTGGTGACCATGGACCTCCGTTGGATTGCTCCATGATTATGTTTGGCCAGATGCTGCAGTGCATTGCCATTTTCTTCTGCAGTGCAGCTGACCAGACAGCTCTCCCACTCTTACTGTCCGCCATCAGGCTCACTGGAAGGATTTACAGGCTGATAATCAATATATTCAGCCATATTATGAATGGACCTTAGAATCACAGAATCTCTTCAGTGCAGAAGGAGGCCATTTGGCCCATCGGGTCTGCACCGACCCTCTGAAAGAGCACCCTATCTAGGCTCATTCCTCCCCCCTATCCCCATAACCCCACCCAACACACCTTTGGATTCTAAGGGGCAATTTAGCAGGGCCAATCCACCTAACCTGCACATCTTTGGACTGTTGGAAGAAACCGGAGCACCCAGAGAAAGCCCACGCAGACACGGAGAGAATGTGTAGACTCCGCAAAGACAGTGACCCAAGGCTGGAATCGAACCCGGGCCACCGTCTTTTGAGATTGACAGCAGCATTCTGTTGGTGGCGAATACCCCTTGTGTTGTTACTGTATTGCAACAGGGTGCAACGGCTAAGGTTACCTGTTGCTCAGGTTTTGGAGACACCTTAGCCTTCCAAGGGTAAACTGGGCACTTTTCAGGAACGAAAGTGGCAGCCTTAGGCCCATTATGAGTTTGCATGATCTCGAGAAAACAATGATCTGATCAGGGTCGCCATTAGGATGGCTTTGATGTGTTCGATTTCAGCATCAAGCTTGCACAGTGAGCAAATGGCTCCATCCCTAGAAAAATAATAATCTTTATTGTCACAAGTAGGCTTACATTAACACTGCAATGAAGTTACTGTGAAAAGCCCCGAGTCGCCACACTCCGGCGCCTGTTCAGGAACGCAGAGGGAGAATTCACAATGTCCAATTCACCTAACAGCGCGTCTTTCGGGACTTGTGGAAGGAAACCGGAGCACCCGGTGGAAACCCACGCAGACACGGGGAGAACGCGCAGCCTCCGCACAGACAGTGACCCAGCAGGGAATCGAACCTGGGACCCTGGAGCTGTGAAGCAACAGTGCTACCCACTGTGCTACCGTGCTGCCCTATTTGCAAGGTTTCTGATGAGGACAGCCTTATAGCATGTAGAACTTAATGCGTTTCTTGACTAATTAAGGTAGACTTAAGGTAAACAGTAATTAAGATTCCCATTGGCAGATACCTTAACATATGTCAAGGAAAGACAGAAATCTTAGCGAGCATTACTCTTTTCTCAGCAATTGTGGAAGTGTTAGGGCAGTAGTCTTTACTTTGTGGAAGTGTTAGGGCAGTAGTCTTTACTTTGTGGAAGTGTTAGGGCAGTAGTCTTTACTTATAATTTACTCCTGAAACCAAGAAGGTTATAAATATTTAAAATCAAGCTTCATGGATTTATTTCAGCACATGTCCAGTAGTTGAATAAACATTTACAAGCTGGCGTTGGGGCGGCACGGTGGCACAGTGGCTAGCACTGCTGCATCACGGCGCCGAGGACCCAGGTTCGATCCCCGCACCGGGTCATTGTCCATGTGGAGTTTGCACCCCCCCCCCCCCCCGCCCCGCCCCCTTCCGTGTCTGCGTGGGTTTCCTCCGGGTGCTCCGGTTTCCTCCCACAAGTCCCGAAAGACGTGCTGTTAGGTAATTTGGACATTGTAAATTCTCCCTCTGTGTACCCGAACAGGCACCGGAATGTGGCGACTAGGGGCTTTTCACAGTAACTTCATTGCAGTGTTAATGTAAGCCTACTTGTGACAATAAAGATTATAATAAATTGCCTCTTAATTGGAAAAAAATTTGGGTATTCTAAATTTATTATTTTTAAAAGAAGCACTCCTGAGATAGCCCTCTCTCTCTTCCTTCCACTTGCCATTATGGAGGATAGGGAATTTATCTATCTAAAATACTGCAGCACTAGATTTTAAACCCAGGGTTTATTCTTTTCCAGGTTTATCCTCACTCCACCCCCATCCTCCAAATGTTCGGAATACTTTCCATAGACCGTCCGACAGTGCCCGACCAGCATTACGCTTCTTCAGTCATCAGCCGCTGCCAGGAGTGACAGCAACCTGGACATGTTTGGGTGGGTCATCAGGAGTCAGTGGGCATCACAGGACAATGGGCATCACATCATTACATGAATTGTACTTCAGCCTCGGCTTGGAGCAGCTAACTCAGCAGATGATGCACGAGGCGCTTTTAGTCATTGACAGACTGGGATTGCACCAAACAAATTCCTCAGGCATCCCAAACCGCTTCATAGGCAATGAGATGCCATCACTGTTGTCTTGCAGAGACGCTGCATGGACAGATGAATGGACATCGTTCGACAATCACCAGGCAGGAATGTTCCCTTCCAGTCGGGTAACACTTCAGCAGTCAAGGGCATTCAGCCTCTGATCTTCAGGTAAGCGTTCTCCAGGACGCGCGACAACGCAGAATCGCCGACCAGAAACTTATAGCCAAGTTCCGCACACATGTGTACGGCCTCAACTGGGCCCTTGGATTCATGTTGCATTACATTCATCCCCACCATCTGGCCTGGGCTTGCAAAACCCTACCAACTGTCCTGGCTTGAGATAATTCACACCACTTTAACGTGTGATTATCCCTCTCTCCAGTTGCTCTGTCTGGACCTGTAAAGACTTAATTACATGCAAAGACTTGCATTCAAAGTATCGTCTTGCATCATTGACTTTGTCTATATATATATATATGTTTCTGGAACCCACCTCTTCATTCACCTGAGGAAGGAGCAGTGCTCCGAAAGCTAGTGATTCAAAACAAATCTGTTGGACTTTAACCTGGTGTTGTAAGACTTCTTACTGTCATTCAGAGAAACCGAGCAGCCGGTTTGTGCACAGTCAGGTCCCATAGGCGAATGCAGATTTGGTGGTATTGTTGAAGGTGGAAGGTGAGCCAGAATCGCTTGCTCTTCCTTAAGTAGATCAATGGGATCACAGTTTAGGGTTTTGTTCAAAGGACGTCCTCTCCGACTCCCTCAGTGTTATCTGCATTGAAACAGCTTTGGTATGTGTATTCAGCAATCGCCAGCTGATCTTAGTTTTCTCTGGAATAGATCTGCACCAGGGCAGAATTATGTATTGGGGTCTGCCAGTTATCTGTACAGGCTCTGGTTGAACTCTCTCTCTTTTCCCCCCAAGATTGTTCAGACTTGCATGGGGCAAACCTCTTCTGTTCTCACTCACAGTATAAAAGTTTCCTTTGGTAAATTGCCTAGACAGAAGCAGCTGCTGAAATGATGAGTTGGAAGCTGCACTCAAAGTATTTTACAATCAGATTGGAAACTGATTTATTTGGTCCCCGACAAATCCACCTGAGTAAACCTTCCACCGAGGGACTAAGCAGCTAACCTGCTCTTCTGTATCCATCCAATAGGAAGAACACAACAACCTCACCTGCCAAATTTCTCCTCACACCCTGGGGATTAGCAGCTTGGCTCCGATGGGCTGGCTGAGTGAATCGCAAACAGACACCAGCATCTTATCACTCCACAATCAGGGTGTTGGTGCACTGATCTCCTGCACCATCTCATCCTCGCGAGCTGAGAAAATCTCTTTTTCCCCCCCCCCCCCCCCCCCCCCCCACCCCCCCTTCCAGGTAATTCAGTGGGGGACTGTCCCTGTACTGGGCAGGGGAACTGTGGGGAAAAATCAGCCCAATGCAGCCACTTCTCATTGCTGTCCAGTGACCATTCTCCATTGATCAGTGCATTTGTAAGCTACTTGTATCTACAACAAAAACAACTTGTACAGCACCTTTAATGCAGTGAAACATCCCAAAGATGCTTCTTAGGATTGTTAACAAAATTTGACACCAATCTGTCACGTTCTGTAGACTGGCCGATGTGAATCATAGAATTTACAGTGCAGATAGAGGCCATTCGGCCCATCGAGTCTGCACCGGCTCTTACAAAGAGCACCCTACTCAAGCCCACGTATCTACCCGATCCCCATAATCCAGTATTATGTGTGACCTCCAGCCACCAGGTGGCAGTGTAACCCTGTGTCTGACATTCACCCTGTTTGCGTGGGTTTCACCCCCACAACCCAAAGATGTGCAGGTTAAGTGGCTTATTGGAAAAATAATTGGGTACTTTAAATTTAAAAAAAAAGAACCTCCTGTTTTCACCCATGCATTGTTCCTCATTTTTGTGTAATCTTGCATTGG
The DNA here is from genome assembly GCF_047496885.1 of Scyliorhinus torazame. Taxonomy (NCBI): domain Eukaryota; kingdom Metazoa; phylum Chordata; class Chondrichthyes; order Carcharhiniformes; family Scyliorhinidae; genus Scyliorhinus; species Scyliorhinus torazame. Next base: position 214,294,888 of record NC_092718.1, on the reverse strand, counting down.
CTTTGTTTGAGTTGAGCTAGTAATTCATGCACTATTTTAAAAAAAAATTTATTCTCAATTTTCACATTTTCCTTCAAAATTTACACCCCACCCACAAACAGTAAACGGTAACAAATACAAAATCAATCCCCTTAACAATACCAACGATCCCATCCTCCCACCACCCCAAACAACAGCCCACCTGTCAATATACGCAGCCAATAAAACAAACCCTCCCACGGTGGAAACAAAAAACAAAGGAGAAAAAGAAAAAGGAGTCCGGGACCGCCCATGGTCACCATTGACCTATAGAGTCCACTCCCCCCCATCCCCCCCCACACTCAACGCCATCCAACCTCTGAAAGAGTACCGTACATGATACTCGAGAGTTGTAAACGCCCCCCCGCCCCCCCCCCCCCAATACTGCCAGGCTCCGATGGCCGCAGCCCCTCCCCCCACCTCACTCCCGTTCACTGGCCGGCTTAAACCGGCCAGCATGGAGGCCCCCGCCCGGGTCCCTTTCCCCCTTGACCGGCCCTAGGAAAGCCCAGAAATCCCCTTTTTAGCACAAACCCCGCATATCCACCTACACCCCAAAGAGCCCTCATTTCGAGTGAAAGTCCCATCACTTCCCTTGTCCAAATATATACAACATTGGTTCCTTTAGCCCATACACCCGCACGCAGTGAAACGAAAAAGAAGAAAATACAGTCATGAGGTTACATCGGCACATGGCCATTTCTCAATTTCTCAGTTCTGCCACAGTCCTTCTGCCTTCACAAACTCCTCCGCTGCTTCCGCTGTTCCAAAATAAAAGTCCTTGAGCTTGTAAGTCACCCTCAGCTTCGCTGGATATACAATGCTGCACTGCACCTTGCTAATGTACAGTGCCCTCTTCACCCGGTTGAAGGCAGCCCAGCTCCTTGCCAGCTCCACTGTAAAGTCCTGGTATACACGTATACCAGCTCCAGCCCACTGCACCACCCGCTTCTGCTTGGCCCAGCACAGGACCTTCTCCTTCACACCGTACTTACAGAAGCACAGAGTCACTGCCCTTGGCGGCTCACTCGCCTTTGGTACAGGCCTCCACGACCGATGAGCCCGATCCAGTTCATACCGGGAGGGATCCTCCCCCTCCCCCAATAGTTTTGCCAGCATCGCGGCAAAATACTCAGTCAGCCTCGGTCCTTCAACTCCTTCGGGCAGCCCCACAATCCTCAAATTCTGTCGCCTGGATCTGTTTTCCAGGTCTTCCATTTTTCCTCGCAGATCCTTGTTAATGTCCATCACCTTCCGCATCTCCTTCCCCATCGAGGTACGTTGATCACCATGCTGCAGTAACGTCTCCTCCACTTCCTTCAGCGCCTCCCCTTGCTCCCGCACCTCCGCCAGCCACCGCCGTCATCACCGGGAAAATCACCTCCTCCACCAGCGCATTCAAAACCTCCCTCATCTCCTTCCTCATTGTCTCCATGTATTTTGTAAACTGCCTTTTGAATTCCGCAGCCATCGCCGTGGTTATTTCTTCAGCCGTAAGCAATGCGGCCTCCCCTGGTGCTCCAGCCTCCATTTTCCTTGGTGACCCCACGGTGACCTTTCCACTCCCCGACAGACCTTCAGCTGTTTTTTTTACGGCCGTTTTTTTGCTCACCCTCGACATTTTCCTTCACTGTGCCTCCTCCCTACTTTTGCCACCTCCGTGGACCCTGGGACCGGGCTTAAAGCTCCGAAAATGCCGTTCCCGAACGGGAGCCCTCCATTGTGCGGCTGCCTCCCATCCACTGTCACCGGAAGTCCCCACGCAGTTGTTCTACAATAAATTATTTCAACAAAATGTTCTGTAGTTCATCATTCACTTCGGCCAGTCTACAGAACATGACACCAATCAAAAGGGTTGAAAAAGGTGAACAGGACTTGGTGCAGGTTAGGGGATGGGCAGCAGAACAAGTTTATAGAGGGTAAAAATCTAGAGGTCAGCCAGGAGTGCAGATATCCTGTCGTGGCTCACCATCAGGACTCCTAACAGTATTGGCACTCTCACAAATGTATCCCAGCATGGCTAAAAAAGGATGTGATTTATGAAAAACAAAATACTGTAGATGCTGGGAATCCAAAAGAAAATGGAGAATGTTGGAAACGCTCGGCATCGTGACGAGAGAAACCAAGTTAATATTTCAAGTTGTTGACCTTTCATTCTCTCTCCACAGAGGCTACCCAATCTGCTGAGTGACTATAGTACGTTCCGCTTTTATTTCACAAAGTTTTACCGTCAGCTGTCAAATCGTTGTCAGCCGTAACTCAGTGGGTTTCACTCCTGCCACTGAGTCACAAGGATCTGGATTCAGGTCCCATGCCAGGGCTTGAGAGCAAACAAATAATACTGACACTCCAGTGCAGTACTGAGGGGGTGCTGCACTGTCAAGAAGTGGTGCCTTTTGGACAAGGTGCTAAACGGAGGCCCCATTCGCCTGATCGGGTGGATGTAAAAGCTCCCATGGCACTATTTTGAAGAGCAGGAGAGTTATCCCCAGTGTCCCGGCCAATATTTATCCCTCAATCAGCATCACACAATAAAGATCTGGTCATTATCACATTATTGTTTGTGGCAGGTTACTGCACACAAGTGCAGAACATTTCAAAAAGTAATTAACTGGCTGTACAGCGCTGAGGCACAAAATACCCATGAAAAGTGCTATATAAATGCAAGTCTTAGAGGCGGCACAGTGGTGCAGTGGTTAGCACTGCTGCCTCACAGCGCCGAGGTCCCAGGTTCGATCCCGGCCCTGGGTCACTGTCAGTGTGGAGTTTGCACATTCTCCCCGTGGCTGCGTGGGGCTCACCCCCACAACCCAAACAGATGTGCAGGCTAGGTGGATTGGCCATGCTAAGTTGCCCCTTAATTGGGCTACCATGCCGCCCTATTCTTATACAGTTATCAGAATAGCACCTTGTCCCATAACCTCAGGATTGTCACCTAGGCCTGATTCTGCTGTTAAAAGGGTCAATCCTAAATTTATGGAAAATAAACAAATTCAGCCTCGACGCTCCCTGATTGGACAGGATTATCGGTTTTAAACATTTCGAATTTTATTCTCAACCTTAAAAATAGACCATCTTTATAAAAGGAACTTTTAGTAACATTTTCGTGATTAATTTCATACTTTATAAAAATAAATACATTTGTCCAACGAAACAGATCAGCTTATCACAGCATCTATTAATGAATCACAGCTTTGAAATGACTCATTTATTTAATCTTTCTCCATCTTTGTGAAGTGCCTCGCAGTGTCTGTCACATTAAAAACACAATACAAATGTACTTTATTGTACAAATATTAGTGCACTGATAGCTAACTTATATGCAGCTCCTCTGTCCAACCTGTTCAAAGCCAGTTACAAGTTGAATATTTAGATGCTGATTTTTGGGAAACAATTCAAGGTCCTGGTAGTTTTGTAACACTCCGATAGCAAAGTCAGCGGCTCGGAACTTTTTAGTGGTTCAGAACTTTTTTATGGTTCTCATGCTTCAAGATGGTTTCCATCAATTGAAAAGGATTCAACATATATTAATCTTGGGCAGCACGATGGCGCAGTGGGTTAGCCTTGTTGCCTCATGGCGCTGAGGTCCCAGGTTCGATCCCGGCTCTGGGTCACTGTCCGTGTGGAGTTTGCACATTCTCCCCGTGTTTGCGTGGGTTTCGCCCCCACAACTCAAAGATGTGCAGGGTAGGTGGATTGGCCACACTAAATTGCTCCTTAATTGGAAAAAATGAATTGGGTACTCTAAATTTATAAAGAAAAAACATATATTAATCTTTAAAAATCTTACAGCCTTGTCCATTTCTTTAACATTATAAATTCCTCTGTCCACATTTGTATTTTTAAAAATAAATTTTGAGTACCAATAATTTTTTTCTCATTAAGGGGCAATTTAGCGTGGCCAATCCACCTAGCCTGCACATCTTTGGGTTGTGGGGCTGCACCCCACACAGACAGTGACCCAGGGCCTGGATCGAACCCAGGTCCTCAGCGCCGTAGGCAGCAGTGCTAAACACTGCGCCATCGTGCCGCCCTTCTGTCCACATTTTTATTTTTTTTATTTTATCAGTTACAAAGCCAGAGCTGAGAGTGCGGACAGGAGCAAACCCCTAATCCAGTTCCTTGCCTGCTCCAAAAAAACAATTCACATTGAATCCAATTCATGGTCCCCACAAGCGAGACATACCAGATCCACCTGACCTCACGCTCACCTTAACCAAAAGGCCAAGAAGCGATTTGTCCACATTTATAATGGTAACTGCGACAAAACTGATCATGGTGTAATAACACCTTCCTGCCAAAGGAGGCACTGCAATGACACGAGGACACAATTTCAGCGTGACAAGTTTACATTGGTCCTTTCCACTATAAATGTAGAGTTTACGATAGAAATAAATGTTAAAAGTAATAGTGTACACCTTTAAAATGATCCTTCCACTCTAACCCCACTACCTGAGCGGCACACTTGGTCTCAACTCCATATATGCATTGCCATCGGAGATCCACTGGTATTCATTTCCCTCTGGAGACGCAGAGCCTGGGAATGGGTGGGAATGGGTGCATCATTCAGCCCTAGTCAGGCACTGGGGGCCTGGGGTTCCCGAGCAGCATCCTCATTTTGTGCCAGCTCTTCAGAATCACTGGCCTGTCCAGCTCTGCGACTTATCCAACTTCCGCTGCAGGTATCGAGTCCTTGCGTCAGATATGGACTTCTCATCATTCCTCTTTTGCAGCTTCCTTCGGGCTTCTTGTAGGGCTTGCTCTACAAAAGGGAAAGAGTGTGGAAAGTTAAGCACGGCATTTGATGCAGGAGGCAGCGGCTGGTGATACTGTCGCTGGACCCAGGTTCAAATCCCACCCCGGCACATGATGAAATGTGAACCCAATAAAAATTCAAACCTTGGCCGTGAGATCATTGCCGACTGTCGTTAAAACTCATCTGGCTCACTAGTATCCTTCAGGGAGGGAAATCTGCCATGCTTACCTGGTCTGGCCGACTCGTGACGCCAGATCCACAGCAGTGTGGTTGACTCTTAAAATGCCCTCCTCTGAAAGGCAATCAGTTCAAGGGTGATTAGGGATGGCCCAGTGGCAAAGCCAACATCACATGAATAGCAAGGAAACTTTAAACCCTCGAGGCAGTAGTGCTCAGCATTCCTGGGCGCAGGTTAACACTTCCAGTTTGGACATTTCAAAGCTATGCATGGTAAGCTCCAGTGATAAAACGGTAAGCATGATTTCATGTGCAGTGCATTGCTGAGCCGCAAGATGGTTTCTGCTATGCGTCGAGTTAGCTGCTGTCAGATGAGTAGGGTATGTGCAGGTGTAGGACAGAAAATGAAAGTTAACTACATGCCAGGAAAACGTAACAAAGAACAAAGGAACAGGCCCTTTGGCCCTCCAAGCCTGTCCGACCATGCTGCCCCTCTAAACTAAAATCTTCCACACTTCCGGGGTCCGTATCCCTCTATTCCCATCCTATTCATGTATTTGTCAAGATGCCCCTTAAATGTCACTATCGTCCCTGCTTCCACCACCTCCTCCAGCAGCGAGTTCCAGGCACCCACTACCCTCTTGTGTAAAAACACTTGCCTGTTTGAGGTACAACATTTGATCTCAATGTCTCTGGGCACGGAAGGTCAGAGGGGGTGGTGTCGGGTAATATAATGGACTCTGCTGGGATCTGCATGCAGGCGTGTGCTGAAATAGCTCTACAACACTATCTGTTTAAGCTAAGGAATAATCAGCACAAGGGCAAAGTACCAAAGAGCAGAAAGTACAAGTGGAACTTTGTTCCAAGTACTTTCGGGAGAGGAATAGACAAAAACTAGGATAAGAAAAATATGTTTTTTGTACTCAAAATTGTCAAGCACAATATGCAGTCAAAGGATTTGGTCTCAAAATAGGAGAATGAAGTTTTGGGCAGATGACCTCCAGCCTCAAGAATATGTTCAGGGCATGTATTCTGCACGTACAACAGAAAGTATCATTTCCTAATGTGCTGTCAGCTTGGCTCCGTTGCAGGACTCTCCATTGACTCAGAATGCTGTGGGCTTAGGGTCCACCAAGCTGACACTCGGATGCAGCATTATCAGAGATGCTCCCCTTCAGATGAGATGCTGAACTAAAGCTTTCTTCTGCACACTATAGACCAGCGGGGCTTCCCACTGCTGGCCAAAATGATACCTCCACCTAGAACGTACGCCAAAATATCTTGTCCATCACACTGTTCTTTGTGAAATGTTTCTCTGCAAATTGGCTACAAAACAGTGCGTGCACTTCAAAGTAATTAATTCGGTGTGAAGGACAGCGAGGATCAATAGAAATCCAAACTCCTTTCTGTTTGCATGCTGGTTTGATTCAATATTTGACAAGATTTCAAATGGTGCACTAAGGTTCACTCAGCGATACGATACCAGGACTGACTTAACTGGCTAATCCAGCATGATGTGCTGATATCTTGGCCTCGGCCAGAGTAGCGATGGAGCCACAGTGTCTAGGGATGAGAATCCTGCTTCTGATCGCCACCTCATGGGTCCTGCCGCCAATCACCAAAGGCAAGAAATGCAATCGGGCCTAGCTGACCGACACTCCCAAACCCACCACCTCCACCAGCGAGAAGCACAATGGCAGCGGACGCACGGGACCACTCCACCCGTGTCACAGACCATCCACCCAGTTCAGCTGCGTCAAAGTCCTGGAGATCCCTCCCTAACACACTGCGAGTGTACTTTCTTTTTTGTTTCAATTTTTCCAACTAAGGGGCAATGTAGTGGGGCCAATCCACCTACCCTGCACATCTTTGGGTTGTGGGGGTGAGACGCAGGATGCTATGGTCAAGCAGAAACGGGGAGAATGTGCAAACTCACACAGACAGTGACCCTGCGCTGGGATTGAACCTGGGTCCTCAGTGCTAACCACCGCACCGGCCGTGAATGCACTCTCACCACACGAGCTGCAGCGGTTCGAGGGAATGGGCAACAAATGTCGGTCTTGAAAGGGACATTTGTGAATTCATCCTGTGAATTGATTTGTAAGAGAGAATCTCATCCACTATGCTCAGGAACGGACGCGAGTGAGTCGCCAGATGGCAACTGAGGCCCCAGCAGGGTTCGCAGTCCTGAGAAAATGACGGGAGGTGATTTGGAGGGCCAGCAGCTCACCCGATTGTTGTTTGGTCCTGTGTAGTGCCTCGCTCTGTTGGGGGATGCCTGGGGTCATCTCATCCCTTGCCACGCTGCTCAGCTGGTACGCATCAATCTCGTGCAGCTTGGGCAGCAGATCCTTCACCCACTCATAACGGACGGGGCACGTTGTCCGCACATAGATCTTAGACGTGACCATAACGTCGTGAAAGATGATCCAATCGAGCTGGCTTTCCTGATCAAACAGCTGGGGACAAGTATAAGAAAGTTACTGCAGTAAGATTGTTTTTTCCTCCATTTTCCCATTAGGAATTTAAGTACTTCTTCCCACCTTTGTTTCAGACAAGATTCCCGGCTCAGGGGACAATCCACTCCCTGCACGCTGCCCGGTATTGGTCCGGATCCACCCTCCCCTCTCGCTGTCACTTCCTTTAGCCCGACCACCCATCGAGAACATTTCCTCCCCCAATTCTGGCCTCCTATCCAACCCTTAATTCCTTTGCCCCACCATTAGCAGCTGTACTTCTTGCTGTCAAGTCTCTAAAGTTTGGAAATCCCACCCCAAACCTCTCCCCCCACCCTGCCCCCTTTTAGTTTGGTACTTAAAACCCACCTCATCGATCAAGGCTTTGGTCACCTGTAACAATGTCACCTCCTTTATCTCTGTGCCAATTGTTTCTGTTTGATAATGCTTCTGAGAAGTACCATGGGACCTTGCACGATGTGAAAGGAGCGATATAAATGCAAGTTGGTGCTGCTCAGATGCCTGAACACTCAAGCGGGCAAATGCACTGGGATATATCATAGAATTGTAGAATGGTCAGAACACATGGTCAGAGGCCATTTGGCCCATTATGTCCATGCTGGCCCGCTGCAAAGTCTACTCCACTAGCCCTACTTCCCTCTTTCCTGTGTTTCCTCCAGATAATTATTCCAACCTCTTTTTATAACAATGATGGAATCTCCCTCCACCACACTCTCAGGCAATACATTCCAGATCCCAGTCACTCGCTGCCGACAAACATTGTTACTTATATCACCATTGTTTTCTTGCCAATCACCTTAAATTAGCGCCCTCTGGTTTTCAGCTCTTCTGCCATAAGAAACATTTTCCTTACAATTCCTACAGTGCAGAACGAGGCCATTCGGCCCATCGAATCTGCGCCAACCATCGGAAAGAGCACCCTACCTAGGCCCATCCTCGCCCGCCCATTGATCACGGCCAATCCACCTAAAATGCACATCTTTGGACTGAGGGAGGAAACCAGAGCACCCGGAGGAAACTCCTCACAGACAGTCACGCAAGGCTGGGGTGGAACACGGGTCCCTGGCGCTGTGAGGCAGCGGTGCTAACCACTGTGCCACCGCACCGCCCTGGTCTTATCTACGCTGTCCCGAACCCCACCTGATTTTGAGCACCTCGGTGAGATTTCTTCGCAACCCTCTCTCGAAGGAGAACACCCCCCAGTTTCTCCAATCCATCCACGTAACTGAAGTCCCTCATTCCTGGAACCATTCTCATAAATCTTTTCCACACTCTCTCTAAAGCCCTCACACATGATGCCCAGAAATAGACACAATGCTCCAGTCGAGGCCAAACCAGTGTTTTTATAAAAGGTTCACCACGATGTCTTTGCTTTTCCACTCTGTGCCTTCCCTTTTTAAGTCCAGGATCCCCAGTACGTCGTATTAACCACTTTGTCAACCTGACCGGCCACCCTCAACAACCTGTGCACCTGTACCAGGCTCGGGCAGTCCGAAGCTCCATCCCTCAATGGTGCTGTGATAAGCCTCGTATGGACCAGGGATACATAGAAACATACATAGAAAATAGAAGCAGGAGGAGGCCATTCAGCCCTTCAAGCCTCTTCCGCCATTCACTCTGATCATGGCTGATCATCAAGTTCAATACCCTGATCCCGCCTCCCCCCCAATCCCTTGGTCCCTTTAGCCCCAAGAGCTATATCTAATTCCTTCTCGAAATTACACAACGTTTTGGCCTCAAATACTTTCTGTGGTAGCGAATTCCACAGATTCACCACTCTCTGGGTGAAGAAATTTCTCCTCACTTCAGTCCGAATAGGTTTACCCCTTATCCTCAATCTATGACCCCTAGTTCTGGACTCCCCCCACCATCGGGAACTTTCTTTCTGAATCTACCCTGTCTAATCCTGTTAGAATTTTCTAAATTTCGATGAGATCCCGTCTCACTCTTCTAACCTTCCATGAATATAATGGGGGAGCAAGGTCCACAAATGTTTCTCTGTTTCTGTTCACTCTCCAGCTGATGGTGCCTGTGTGAGGACAGGCCAAGCTCTGCTGTGAACACCCCTCGGTGGAAATGCTGCGAGGAAAAATAGAATGACAGATAAACCCAGGAGCAATATGTTACGTACAACGGAAGACGGATGAATGTGGACAACGGATCCGTGTCCATCCATGGTGTGGAAGGATTTACCCACAGACCTGCAAAGAAACACACCAAGTGTTACTCTTAGCACTTATACTTTGTGAGGTTGTACGTTCTCCTACATTCTGTGAGCAATCTGTTCCAGTGCTTTACCGTCACTTTTCAGGGTTGCTGGGGCAACAGTCTCAGGAGGACGATCTCTTTCATTCCCTTCTCACGTGTGGCTCGTATTGGTTACAGAATAAACAGGAACTCCCAAGTGGAATCCAGGGAAAGTGAAGCAAGGATGAGAACTGGGATCCGTCAATGAAAGGATGGGAATCTGGGTAGAGAGGGCAGAGCCGGGATTAACAGGGCAAAGGGATAGATTGAGGGAGAAACCAGAATACAAATGTGGCCTTGCCGCCAACGCACAAGTACAGTGAACAGATTTTACAAAGGGATCAGGTCCGTGGCGACTTTCAACTGAACACAAACCAGGGCCGGTCAGGTCTGCTCAGAGTTCCTCACTTTGACAGATCGGAGATTTTCCTACAGGTGAAGGTGGCTCTGTTGACAGCACGACCCTCTTATCACAAAACAACGACACCCAGTCTTACGGAGGTGTGACTGGATTCAACTCTGACCTTTCACCTCTGTCTCAGGTTCAGATCGGCCCTAGAGCGATGAGATTAAAACACCTCGGGCTCGGCAGGCTGCAAGGGTCCGGTGTGAAATGAGTTGGGCGGTCTCAAAAGTGGTGGAAGAGGGCCAGGGCCACAGGATAAAAGTCTCCAGAATTTGATCGAAAATTGGCACCGCAGTTTCAGACAGGCCACAGTCACGGGGCTGAGGGAGGTTGTGTTGGCTTCTCGCCTGGCTCACGCACACTGGAGCTGGGGTCAGTGCTGCTAACTCACCTTCTGGCCACGTTGCTGAAGTAGCCAGCACATAAACATCTCCTCAGCAGCTCAGACTTGGAGCCATCAAATGTCTCTACGGGGAAGTCCTTCCTCTGCAAACAACAACAGGGACATGAGACAGTGCAAGTGAGCAAGTGAGAGAGGGTGAACGAGCAAGAGTGAAGGAGAGGGGGAAATATATTCTTCGCCGAAGGCATGAAAAATATTTTAGCCGAAATTCGATTAAAAAGGCAGACCCACCTGTTTCAGTTTATTGAGTATTTCCCAGAGCTGTTTCTCGATGCTAAATGCAGTCTTCAACGCTCGCCAATGGATCCAATGTTCACGGCACCAGGTGGCGGGGGAGTCACTGAGGGTAAATATCACATTGATGGGTGCACAGGAAGAGGGAGGGGGTTGCAGCAGGTCAACAATGGCAAAGAATAAACAGTTCATGACGGTCTCCGCGTCGAAGGATGTGACACACACAGGGTCGTCACCCGCTTCATCAAAGTCTTTTCCAGAGGGTTCCACCCAGCACTTTGCACAAATGGCCATTCTTCGCTTCCAGTGATCCCGGGCAGGGAATTCTGGCGCCTATTTGACCGCAGGGACTCCAAAGCCCCCGCATGATCCTGTCACTCAAAGTCCACACACTTTCAGAGATGAATAACCAACAGAAGCTCGGACAGGCCTTCCAAGCCCCAATGAGGTGCACCGAGAGTAATTGTGATCCCCCTGCTGAGGGCAGCTCTCTCAATGCAGACTAGATCATAGAATTTACAGTGCAGAAGGAGGACAATTGGCTCATCAAGGGTGCACCGGTCCTTGGAAAGAGCACCCTACATAAGCCCACACCGCCCTATCCCCGTAACCCCATCTAACATTTTGTGGGCACTAAGGGCAATTTAGCATGGCCAATCCACCTAACCCGTACGTCTTTTGGGGCTTGTGGGAGGAAACCGGAGCACCCGGAGGAAACCCACGCAGCCACGGGGAGAACGTGCAGACTCCGCACAGACAGTGACCCAAGCCGGGAACCGAACTTGGGACCCTGGAGCTGTGAAGCAACAGTGCTAACCACTGTGCTACCGTGCTGCCCACATCAGGTGATGGTTGTACCCACTAACCCCGGGCATCATTGCAAATCCCTCGGGTCAAGGTCATTTGTTTTCCCCCTTTCTTGGTTTCTCTTCAACCTGTTCGAAGGCTCTTTTCCAGCGTGCACGGTCAAGACAGAGTTCCTCTGGATTTTCCTACATTGCGGCACGGTGGGCCTCGTGCCTCAGAGTTGTGGGTCCCATTCCGGAGACTGAATCTCAGAATCCAGGCTGACACTCCCAGCGCAGTACTGAGGGAGTGCCGGACTGTCGGAGGAACCCTGTGCTTCCTACATTGGCTACACTTCAAAAGCCTGAAACGCACTTTGGGACTTCCAGTCCCGATAGGCGCTATAGAAATTCAAATTGTTTCCTTTTTAATTAGCCCCTGACCTCCATCAATATAACACAACTACATCCAGGAATTCTCCACCCGCCCCATCTCCCATTAAGCAGTGTTCACAGAAGCCCAACTAATTCCATACTCTAACAAAAACAGAAAGTGCTGCCAAAACTCAGGTCTGGCACAATCATCCAATATGACTTCAGTGGAAGACTTCCAATGAAGATCATATTGGACTCGAAACGTTACCTCAGTTTCTGTCTCTCCACAGATGCTGCCAGACCTGCTGAGTTTTTCCAGCATTTCCTGTTTTTTATTTCCGATCTCCAGCATCCACAGTATTTTGCTTTTATTAAACCTTCCGCACTCCACTCTGCCTGTTCTGGGTTAGGCTGAATCAGTCTCCTCCACCTCCCACTCCGCCCTTACCTCTCTCTGCACCTCTTGAAGACGGTGAGTAAGGTGACAAAGTCATTGCTGCCTCCAGCCTCCAGTGCCAGCTCCCGGTGCCTCACCTCAGCTTCCTTCTGTTTCTCCGGGTTCCCTGCAGGGATAAAGTACAGAGACTCAGCCCGTGCCCTCCTGACCAGCCCGTTAATATCCACCCCATGTTGAGGAGCTTTGTGATTGTTTTTCCCAATCCCGCTGCTTGGCACTTCTGTGCCAGGCCAGTGGGTGACGGTGGGTCCACCATCTCTCAAGGAGCCAACCTCGAGTTGGTGACAGGGCACCCGGAGTAGCTCTCCCGACCATTCTTTGCTGGGAGCTCACTGTTCTTCTCGTAGGCTCCCTAATGTCTGCAGGTTTGTGTTCCCCTGATCATCCCCGATGATTGCCAAATCTCCTTTCTTCCTATCTTCCTGAAGGCTGAGACTTTCTTTTTTTAAAATATAAATTTAGAGTACCCAATTCATTTTATCCAATTAAGGGGTAATTTAGCATGGCCAATCCACCTACCCTGTACATCGTTTGGGTTGTGGGGGCGAAACCCACGCAAACACAGGGAGAATGTGCAAACTCCACACGGACAGTGACCCGAGGCCGGGATTGAACCTGGGACCTCGGCGCCGTGAGGCAGAAGTGCTAACCACTGCGCCACCGTGCTGCCCAAAAGGCTCAGACCTTCAAAACAGCACAATTTTGTTCCCAGCCAGCTGCCTCACTGGCAACTACATGATCATTCCTCAAACAGGAGTCTTGTGAAGGAATCTCAGTAGAGGGTGGGGTGGGTAAGAGATAGCAGCCACATCCAATTCTACCTGCACCTAATCCATACTGGTGCAGCAGTGGTTTCTGGGCAGTGATCAGAAGCTCCATTTCCGGCTGCTGAAAATTTACCTCTCCCCTCAACCAAGACACCGAGGACAACTATGGTAACACGGCAGGGCAGCACAGTGGCGCAGTGGGTTAGCACTGCGGCCTCACGCCGCTGAGGTCCCGGGTTCGATCCCGGCCCCGGGTCACTGTCCGTGTGGCGTTTGCACATTCTCCCCGTGTGTGCGTGGGTTTCCTCCGGGTGCTCCGGTTTCCTCCCACAGTCCAAAGATGTGCAGGTTAGGTGGATTGGCCGTGATAAATTGCCCTTAGTGTCCAAAATTGCCCTTAGTGTTGGGTGGGGTAACTGGGTTATGGGGATAGGGTGGAGGTGTGGGATTGGGTAGGGCGCTCTTTCCAAGAGCCGGTGCAGACTCGATGGGCCGAATGGCCTCTTTCTGCACTGTAAATTCTATGATTCTATGTGCAGGGTAGGTGGATTGGCCACGCTAAATTGCCCGTTAATTGGAAAAAATGAATTGGGTACTCTAAATTTATATGAAAAAAAACTATGGTAACACTCTTACCACCACCTGTCTGTGGTCACCCAACAATTGTGTGCATGTTACTTCTCTCGGTATTGTGTACGTAACCAGCTGTATTTGAAGCCTTGGAGCAATTGTCACGTACAATTGGGGGGTGGGGGGGGGGTGGGGGGGGGGGGGTGGGGGGGGGGTGGGGGGGGGGGGGCAATTGTCACGTACAATTGGGGGAGGTGGAGGGGAAAGAGAGAGATGGTAACATAGTGGCAATATCACCACTGGACTAGTAATCCAGAGGCTCAGATTAATTCTCTGATGATGTGGATTCATATTCCACCATGGCAGCTGGTGGAATTCAAATTCAATTGATAATCTGGAATATAAAGCTAGACACACGATGGCGACCATGACAACTATCACTGATTGTAGTAAAGACTCATCTGGTTCACTGATACCCTTTAGGGAAGGAACTCTGCCGCCCATATCTGGTCTGGTCTGCACGTGACTCTAAACCCACAGCAGTGTGGGTGACCCTTAACTGCCCTCTGAAATGGCGGAGCAAGCCACAGTGCAAGGGCAATTAGGGACGGGGAACAAAGAACAATACAGCACAGGAACAGGCCCTTCGGCCCTCCAACCCTGCGCCGACCATGGTACCTGCCTAAACCAAAACCGTCTGCACTTACGGAGTCCGTATCCTTCCATTTCCACCCTATTCATATTTGTCTAAATGTCCCTTAAATGCCGCTGTCATACCTGCTCCCACCACCTCCCTAGGCGGCGCGTTCCATATATTTACCAAATAAAATATTTAACAAATGCTGGCCTTGCCAGAGACAGATACTTCCCATGGAAGAATTGAAAAAAAAGTTCTTCTCATGTCCTATGGAATTCCCTGCCCAGTGAAGCAGTTGAGGCTCCTTCATTAAATGTTTTCAAGAGATAGATAGTTTTTTGAAGAATAAAGGAATAAAGGGTTATGGTGTTTGGGCAGGAAAGTGGAGCTGAGTCCACAAAAGATCAGCCATGATCTCATTGAAAGGCGGAGCAGGCTCGAGGGGCCAGGTGGCCTACTCCTGCTCCTAGTTCTTATGCCCTTATGTCCTGACCAACATTCCTCCCTCAACCACCACCAAAAACACAACTTGCATTCATATAGCGTCGATAACGTTCAGAAACTGACCATCCGTCAGTATTGCTGTAGAATTCTGCAGTGTGTAAAATGGCTGCCACCTTCTTCCATGTGACAGTGACTGCAGTTCGGTTTCTGGGACGCACTTGTAAATTCAGGTTCTTGCTGAACAGGCCATTCTTTTTACCTGGTCGAATGAAAGCGTTTTCCACCGAAAGCATGGCGGCCACCGGAAGCAAAAGACATTCACACCCAAACGCCGCGGCTTTTATCACCGCCCGTGTCAGAGACGGCAGGAGAGGAAACTCCACCATCAGTCGTCCGAGTTTAGTCACGCAGCCCATCCTGAGAAGGGGAAGAAGAAAAGTGACTCACAAAGACTCTGCAAAAACTGAGGCCCGTTTACTATTTTAGGTGGATGATAAAAATCCAAAGACGCTATTCCAGGAAGCTCTCCCCGGTGACCTGGTCAATATTTACCCCTCGACCAACATCACTAAAACAGACTTTCCGGCCAAAATCTCATTGCTGTTTGTGGGAGCTTGCTGTGCACAAATTGACTACCTGGTTTGCCATATTCCAATAGCGATTTGGTCCTAAGTTTATAAAAGGCATAAATTCTGCCTCTTACATTTTCAGTTAATAGGACTTTAGGGTCCTGTCACTCAGGATTAAATGACACTCTTCAATGAGTCCATGACCATAAGGGGAGAACGTGGAGGGGCCCCCAATGGGTATGCCATCATGTTACTGATTAATATTCACCCCACGTGCTTCAGGTTAGATTCCCGGTCTCGGGCGGAGAGATGGCAGATGGAGTTTAATCCGGACAAATGTGAGGTAATGCATTTTGGAAGGTCTAATGCAGGTAGGGAATATACAGTGAATGGTACAACCCTCAAGAGTATTGCCAGTCAGAGAGATCTAGGTGTACAGGTCCACAGGTCACTGAAAGGTAGTCAAGAAGGCATACGGCATGCTTGCCTTCATTGGCCGGGGCATTGCGTATAAGAATTGGCAAGTCATGTTGCAGCTGTATAGAACCTTAGTTAGGCCACACTTGGGAGTATCGTGTTCAATTCTGGTCGCCACACTATCAGAAGGATGTGGAGGCTTTAGAGAGGGTGCAGAAGAGATTTACCAGGATGTTGCCTGGTATGGAGGGCATTAGCTATGAGGAGCGGTTGAATAAACTCGGTTTGTTCTCACTGGAACAAAGAAGGTTGAGGGGCGACCTGATAGAGGTTTACAAAATTATGAGGGGCATAGACAGAGTGGATAGTCAGAGGCTTTTCCCCAGGGTAGAGGGGTCAATTACTAGGGGGCATAGGTTTGAGGTGTGAGGGGCAAGGGTTAGAGATGATGTTTTTTACACAGAGGGTAGTGGGTGCCTGGAACTCGCTGCCGGAGGAGGTGGTGGAAGCAGGGACGATAGTGACATTTAAGGGGCATCTTGACAAATATATGAATAGGATGGGAATAGAGGGATACGGACCCCGGAAGTGTAGAAGATTTTAGTTTAGACGGGCAGCATGGTCGGCGCAGGCTTGGAGGGCCGAAGGGCCTGTTCCTGTGCTGTATTTTTCTTTGTTCTTTGTTGTTCTTTGGGTGTGTCAGATGCCTTCAGCGATGGGGAGACAGCTACAATTTGCCTCCAAGTCCGGGGTCGGGCAAGGGTTGTCTATAAATTAGGGGGTCCTCAAATAAAATCAGAACATGTCAGAAATTCAGCAACTGGAAGAGAAGTGTAACAATTTGGGCAGGTGTTTTGCCAAAATGACCAAGTGTCAGATTGGCTCAGCTGGCTGCATATTTCTTTTTAAAATACATTTAGAGTACCTAATTCATTTTTTCCAAATAAGGGGCAATTTAAAGTGGCCAATCCACCTACCCTGCACATCTTTGGGTTGTGGGGGCGAAACCCACGCAAAGACGAAGAGAATGTGTAAACTCCACACGGACAATGCCGATTTGGGGGAACCATAGATTTGAGCCAGGGAAGTCTGATGGAAATTTTCGGAGATGGGAGGAGAAAGGAATTAGGACACTAAAAGATTTATTTCTTTGGGGTCGTTTTGCGTGATTGAAGGAGCTGGGAGCGAAGTGTGGGCTGGAGTAGGGGGAAATATTTAGATACATGCAGGTTCGAAACTTTGCCAGAAAGGAGATACAGAGCTTCCCGGTGGAGCCAGCTTCCACATTGCTGGTGAAGGTGCTGATGACAGGGGTCTGGAGAAGGGGGTAGTATCGGCGGTTTACGGGGCTATTTTGGAGGAGGAGAAGGTGCCGCCAGAAGGGATCAAGGCAAAATGGGAAGAAGAGTTGGGAGAGGATATGGAGGGGTTCTGGGTTGAGGTGCTCTGGAGGGTGAACGCCTCCATCACGTGTGCGAGGTTGGGGCTGATACAGGTGAAGGTGGTGTATAGAGCGCACCTTACAAGGGCGAGGATGAGCCGGCTCTTTGAAGGGGTAGAAGATGTGTGTGAACGTTGCGGCGGGGGGGGGCCCGCAAACCACGTTCATATGTTTTGGTCCTGTCCAAATCTGGAGGATTACTGGAAGGAGGTTTTTAGGGTAATCCTAAAGTGCTGCATGTGAAACTGGACCCGGGCCCTCGGGAGGCCATATTCGGGGTGTCGGACCAGCCGGGCTGGAAACGGGCGCAGAGGCAGATGTTGTAGCCTTCGCCTCGTTGATCGCCCGAAGGCGGATCCTGTTAGGGTGGAGACCAATGTCTCCACCCTGTGCCCTGGCGTGGCAGGGGGACCTGCTGGAATTCTTAACACTTGAAAAGGTCAAATTTGAACTGAAGGGAAGGATGGAGGGGTTCTACCATTCATGGATGTTATTCATTATGCACTTTCGAGAATTGGATTACATCGAACATTAGGGGGGGGTGCAGAGAGGGTTGGGGGGAGGGGGACTGTATGTGTTAATGGTGATTATGGGTGATTACTGATTCCTTTTTGTCATTTGTTTATGTTAACATGCGGGCCAATGTCTGTGGTTTGGTGGGAGGATGGGATCATTGTTATTGATATGGGGATTGACATTACATTCGTTACTGATTATTGTTTATTGTTGGGTGTCAATTTGGGAGAAAATGTGAAAAAGGAGAATACAAAATATTTATTTAAAAATGTTTTTTAAAAAAAATCAAAAACTGCACATGGACAGTGACCCAGAGCTGGGATCGAACCTGGGACCTCGGCGCCGTGAGCAGCAGTGCTAACCACTGTGCCTCCGTGCTGCCCCTTGCTGGCTGCATATTTTACCTCTGAATCAGAAGGTTGAGAGTTCAAGACCAACTCCAGGACACGAGCACATAATCTAGGTTGACACTTGCAATGCAGTGCTGGGGGAGGCCTGCACTAATGTTCTTTTATGTAAATAAATATGATTATTAATATTTTTTCACAGTAAACACAATCATACAAAACAATTAACCAAAGCTACGCAATAAAATATTGAGACTAACAAGCAAAAGCACATATTAACTTAACCCCAAAAACTTAACTAAACCCCCTAAGAACTGACGGTGATTAAACTCTTTAAAAAAGGAAATTAATGGTTGCCATCTCAGGTAGAACCCTTCCACCGACCCTCTTGATGGTGAACGTGACCCGCTCCAAAGGTAAGAACGACATGAGGTCACCCAGCCAAGCCGAGGCACTGGGCGGAATAGGAGGCCTCCACCCAAGCAGAATTTGTCTCCTGGCTATCAACGAGGCGAAGGCGAGGGGCATCCGCCTTCACCCCCGTCTGAAGCACTGGCGAGTCCAAACAAAGCAAATACATGAGCAAGAGCAGCATAGGGCACCGTGAATAGTGTTCTTACAGGGAACAGATCAGTCCGTGGGAGAGTCGTTGAGGAGTTTAGTAGCTGTGGGGAAGACGCTGTTCCTATGTCTGGATGTGCAGGTCTTCAGACTTCTGTACCTTCTGCCCGATGAAGGGTCTGGAATAGGGTAATGCCTGGGTGGGAGGGGTCTCTGATAATGCTGTCTGCCTTCCTGAGGCAGCGGGAGGTGTAGACAGAATCAATGTGGGGGTGCGAAGCTTGTGTGATGCGTTGGGCTGAGTTCACCACACTCTGCAGTTTCTTGCGATCTTGGACCGAGCAGTTGCCATACCAAGCTGTGATGCAGCCGGATAGGATGCTCTCTATGACACATCTGTAGAAGTTTGTGAGAGTCGATGCAGACATGCCAAATTTCTTTAGCTTCCGTCGGAAGTAGAGACATTGTTGGGCTTTCTTGACTGTTGCATCAACGTGAGTGGACCAGGACAGACTGTTGGTGATGGTGACCCCCAGGAACTTAAAGCTATCGACCATCTCCACTTCGGAGCCATTGATGCAGACGGGAGTGTGTGTCGTGCTACGCTTCCTGAAGTCGATGATCAGTTCCTTGGTCTTTCCAACATTATTAGAGAGAGGTTGTTTTCGGTACTCACCATGCAACCAAGTGATTTATCTCCCTCCTGTAGCCTGATTCACTGTTGTTTGAGATACGGCCCACCACAGTCGTATCATCCGCAAACTTATAGATTGAGTTGTAATTCACTGACTGACGACTGGGAGTCTCACTAGTATAAGTGAATGTTATCAGCTGACCCCTTAGACTGGCTGGAGGAAGTCAAAGAGAGAGAGGCTGCATGTGCATGATTTTACTGTTGTTTTATCTGGAAGGTATTAAACACTGAGAAATAACTATCAGCCTGCCACAGAGATTTGAAGATTGTGCAGTCTGCATGGAGTCGTTGTAGCCACAAAAGAGTCTCAGCTTTCATGGTAATTTGGACACCTGCTGGCGTGTGTTTAAACAACAATTTGATCTGTTTCTTATTGCAGTAAATTTAGAAAATCAATCAAATTCATGCGAGGTAGCGATGCTCCGAACAGCGGCAGAAGCAATTGCTGTGTTTAATACGTTTAAGTTTGCAAACGATGAAGATAGTAAAACATCAACTCACACTGGCTCAAAGATCAATGTATGGATTCTACAATACAAGATCTGAACTCAGTATCACTAATAGTGTGGTACTTTGTTTGAACACTATAGTCATACCTCAATCTCTTCGAAAGGATGTACTAAAGAGGATACACGAAGAACATTTGGGATCGAAAACTGTAAATGGAGAGCTCGTGGCTGTTTATTGGCCAGGTATAAACCAGGATATTCATAGAATCATAGAATTTACAGTGCAGGAGGCCATTCAGCCCGTTGAGTCTGTACCGGCCCTTGGAAAGAGCACCCTACCCAAGCCCTCACCTCACCCTATCCCTGAAACCCAGTAACCGCACCCCACCCCACCATTTTGGACACTTAGGGTAAATTAGCATGTCCAATCCACCTAACCCGCACATCTTTGGACTGTGGGGGGAAACCGGAGCACCCGGAGGAAACCCACGCACACACGGGGAGAACGTGCAGACTCCGCACAGTGACCCAAGCTAGGAATCGAACCTGGGACCCTGGAGCTGTGAAGCAACTGTGCTAACCACTGTGCTGCCATACAGCCCTTGATATTGAAAGGGTGGTCAGTTGTTGTGACACATGCCAGATGCATCGTTGCAAGCAAACAAGAGAACCTGTGCAAATATCTGATTTACCTCGGGCACCATGGCAGAAAGTACCTATTGATCTCTTTCACCTACGAGGGCAAGATTATTTAATGATCATAGCCTATTTTTCAAACTGTGCCGAAATGCCTCTACCCTCGAGCATAACGGCAAGCAGTGTAATATTGTACACCAAGTCAATTTTTGCAAGACACGGAATTGCGCAAGTCGTGATTAGTGACAACGGTCCTTGTTTTCGCTGTAAAGAGTGGCAACACTTTGCAGTCACGTATGATTTCAATCAAGAAATTCACAAAATTTCTTGTCCACTAGTAATGTTGTGTCTAACCTCCATGGTGGACGCCGGGAGGGGCCTGATTCAACTCAACAAAGTGCAGGGCACAGTCCAAAATCACAATCGCTCAGTAACCAGCCACCACCACAGAAAGGAGGAGAGACCTATCCACCACAAAAAAAAAAAATCGATCCACAGGGATACCTGATACACGTGAGAAAAATGAAAAGTCCTTCTCACCTGGGTGCAAAAAGCGCGAAGGATTAAACTCCACCCCTCATCTGTTCCATGACAGATAACAAAGCTCTGGCCACCCCAGGGAAGCACGGTGGTGCAGTAGTTAGCACTGCTGCCTCACGGCGCCGAGGTGCCAGGTTCGATCCCGGCTCTGGGTCACTGTCCGTGTGGAGTTTGCACATTCTCCCCGTGTCTGCGTGGGTTTCGCCCCCACAACCCAAAGATGTGCAGGCTAGGTGGATTGGCCACGCTAAATTGCCCCTTAATTGGAAAAAATTAATTGGGCACTAAAATTTTTTTTTAAAAAAGCTCTGGCCATCCCTGATGGGGTCAGGGATTTGGGTTTTGACCTATCCAGACTAAAGATCAGAGCAATTTAGGTCCCCATCCAAAATAAGTTGATGTGAATCCAAATCAGGCTGGAGGCCAGCAAATTATTAATAAAATTCCTATCATCCCAGTTTGTAGCGTCGATATTAACTAGAACCACCAGAGTGCCCGCCAGAGAGCCACAGATCGGGCAGCACAGTGGTTAGCACTGGTGCTTCAGAGCGCCAGGGTCCCGGGTTCGATTGTCTGTCTGTGCGGAGTCTGCACGTTCTCCCCGTGTCTGCGTGGGTTTCCTCCGGGTGCTCCGGTTTCCTCCCACAAGTCCCGAAAGACGTGCTGTTAGGTGAATTGGACATTCTGAATTCTCCCTCTCTCTACCCGAACAGGTGCCGGAATATGACAACTCAGGGCTTTCCACTGTAACTTCATTGCAGTGTCAATGTAAGCTTACTTGAAATGAAATGAATGAAAATCGCTTATTGTCACAAGTAGGCTTCAAATGAAGTTACTGTGAAAAGCCCCTAGTCGCCACATTCCGGCGCCTGTTCGGGGAGGTTGGTACGGGAATTGAACCGTGCTGCTGGCCTGCCTTGGTCTGCTTTCAAAGCCAGCGATTTAGCCCTGTGCTAAACCAGCCCCTACTTGTGACAATAATAAAGATTATTATTATTAGATACTAACATGTCTGCCATTGGGGTCTGCCATTGGGGTCAGCCAGGATCTTAGTGGCAGAAAACTGAACCCTTTTATTCATTAATATTGCCTCACCCCGGCCCCTACCATCAAAGCTCCAATGAAAGACTGGTCCCACCCACTCCTTTCACATCCTTGTCTGGTCAGGAGTCTCTTTCAAAAACACCGCGTCGGAGTTTAAACTCTTAAGGTGAGCAAACACTCTCAACCATTTCATTGGGCCATTTAACCCCGACATTCCAGGTGACCAAACGAACTGGGGTCTCCCAACCTGCCTCAATCCAGAGTCAGCCATTTCCACCAAGAGAAATTACCCAACAGATACACAACAGGTACAGCAACCAGGCCCAGCCAAGATGGCCGCCAAACCAAATCACAAGGCCAAACAAAGCAAAATCTGCAGGCACCGCCAGCAAACCACCCCCCACCACCCCCTTCGCACTCCTTGCCCTTGCCCTGGGATACTACCACACCCAAATAAGCAAACAAATAGATGCAAGGCGAACACAAACAACTACAATCTACTTGTAACAAACCTAAACCACACAAGAACTCAAGCTCATTATCGAAAAAATGACCACAATGAGCTGCAGTCAACCCTTCAACAGAGCTCCCATGGGCCTAACTCTTAGGTTAGCAGGGCGGCTTCCAACTAGAGTGAAGGAAAATGGTTACAAACAACAAAAGTCTAAAACCCCATAAACCATAGAATTCCGACAGCGAGCAACGGTTTATTTTCATAACAATCAGAACAGAACCCCACACAAAACTAAACCCCAGACTAAAAATTCAACCCCAACAAGATCAGGAAAAATCAAAAACATGGAACCCCAACAATTCAACATGGCCATCCCCAATACCCCAAAATATTCAAAAGCCTAACTCGCGCTTCTGAACAAAGGAGCAAAGTACTCCATCCCGTCTGGACCATCAAATAAAAAGTCCTTTCCCTCAAACGTCACTCTTAGCTGCGCCGGGCACATCGCTTTGGACAGCTCCACCTTGGCTTTGCTGATCTTTGCCAGCTCCGCTCCCAAGTCTTGGTAAAACCTGATGGCGTGGCCTTCCCCTTTGAAGTCTCGATACCCCTTTGCCCATCTCAGAATCCGCTCTTTCTCTTTGAAACTCTGGAACTTCACGATTATCGCAGGCGGTGGATCCTCAAGACGAGGCCTCTGCTGGTACAATGTACGGTGGGCCCGGTCCAACCCAGGAGGGGACTTGACTCCAACCTCCCCCACCACCTTCCCGAACATCTCTGGAAAGTATTCCATGGGCGTTGGGCCTGCCATCCCCCCTGGCAGCCCCACGATTCGAACGTTTAGCCTCCTGGACCGATTCTCTAAATCATTCACCTTGGCCTTCAACGATTTATTTGCTTCGGCCACCAGAGATATCTTCACTTCCAGTGAGGCAATCTGATCCGTGTGTCTCGAAAGGGCCTCGTCCATGTCTTTTATTGTGGCTCCATGGGCTTTCACAGTTTCATTGTTCTGCTCCAGAGCCTCTCGCATGGGGGCTAAGGCCCCCATCACTGATTTCCGGAGACCCTCTGTCACAAATTCCATCGGCAAGGTACTCCAAAGCACCTTGACCGTTAGCGGACTAGCCACAGCCCGCCATTGTATCTGCCGCTGAGCTCTGAGACGCCTCTGACTCAGTCAACAAACTTCTACCGTCTCCCTTCATTCCCCTGACATTTCTGACCATTTCACAGATTTAGGATCTTTATCCCATCAATTCTGTGGGGTTTCAAAAGAAAATACCCCCTGAAATAAACTGAACACAAAGTCAGGGTCACTCACTCACTCACCTGTCAATAGCATCGTTCTGGTAAAGCTTCTTCAGTGCCTCCAGGATGTGCCTCTCCTCTGGGCTGTCAAGGTATGGAAACCTACAGAGCAACCAAGCAAACCTCACTCAGGAGTGTGGAAAATTCCATGAGAATGATGCCCTTTGGCCGCTCCCCTTGTGGTGGGTGGTTAAGTGGGACACCGCACTGTGTGACTTAGTGTCAGATTGCACCGATCTGGGGACGTGCCCCCACCTGTATTTGATCCCTGTCGACAAGGTGATATAATTGTTTTTTTCCTTGTCTTGGGGGGGGGGGGGGGGGGGGGGGGGGCACGCTGAATTGCCCCTTAATTGGACCTGGATTAGTGGATCAAGCTCCAATGGGGAGTCTGCACTTCACATCAAGCAAAGGAAAAGTCTGAGCGGAGGACGAGGAGCTCTTCAATGGGAAGGGAAGCAATTGGGGGCTTCACTCCGCAGCTTGGCGCCCTCAGCAGTGAGACCCTTGGTGACCCTGGGTCTCCTCCTTTCTGTGGTGGCGGCAGGATGGTAATTGAAAACCTGCTGCCGGCAGAATTAGCGATATACACTTAGCCCGTTTTTTAAGTTAACCCCCACACGGTACATGTAAACTCTCAGTGAGAAGGCATTCAACAGGAGGGAACGGGAAAGGGAAAGGGGTTGGTCCATTGGGATTCTGTACAGTCGAACGGAAAGAGATTTAGTTTATTAAGACTCTACAATAACCAGAAGGAATTGCACCCCGACTCCAGGTCTCCGCAGCTGTGTATCCGGAACTGGTTACCTCAAAATACCCGGCCCCTATTTCGCACTTCACTCACGTGAGGAGGTACCGACAACATCTTCCATCTCTGTGGCTGCGAGGAATAGAAATGGTATTCTGAACTACTTAACCCAATAACATTGTTCACTCCGAGACACTTCAGGGTGAGGATCACTGATGTTAAACTGCTTCTCTGGATCTCCGGTACCATGTGATCGGGCATGCACACCTCCCAGAATTCTTTGCTGTAGAGCCGATAGCATTTCCCAGCAGATGTCCTTCCAGCTCTCCCTGTGCGTTGCACAGCTTCACTCCTGCGACAGGGAGGAATGGAAAAGGGGGGTCAGGCTTTGAAGCAAAAACAATTTTCGCCCTGAACAGTATCAGAACTTTTCCCAGTGCTAGTATCGGAGAGTGGTGCGTTGAGGAGTCACAATCACCTTTTTGTTGTGTACAAACTGCTAATTTTAAATTGCGTTTACATCTTATGTATAATAAGAATGAATAGGAAAAGGTTTGACCTATTGAATTTCTACTCAATATGAATGAAAAGGAAGGATTTGCCCATTGAGATTCTGTTCTATTGGAGTGAATAACAGGGATTTGGAAGGTTGGGATTCGATATAATGAGCCTGAAGTTTTATTCTGTGTCTACTTGCAATGAATTGTATTTTTTTTTTTTAAACTTACTTTGAGATTGGAACCACCTCCAGTATGTCGAGTCCAACCCGTGGATTATGATTGAGCTGCTTCACAAAGCCACAGTCTACAACATACCTGTAATTAAAGAAGTGGAATCTGTTATTAGAGAGTCATTACAGCACAAAAGAGGCCATTCAGCCCATCGTTTCTGCGCCGGCCATTGAGCACCTATCTATTCTAATCACATTTTCCAGCACTTCGTCCCATAGCCTTGTAGGCTATGCCATTTTCAAGTGGTTGTATCACAGCTTGGTATGGAGCCTGCTCTGCCCAAGACCGCAGGAAACTACAAAAGGTCGTGAATGTAGCCCGGTCCATCACGCAAACCAGCCTCCCATCCATTGATTCTATCTATAATTCCCGCTGCCTCAGAAAGGCAGCCAGCATAATTAAGGACCCCACGCACCCCGGACATACTCTCTTCCACCTCCTTCCGTCAGGAAAAAGATACCAAAGTTTGAGGTCACATACCAACCGACTCAAGAACAGCTTCTTCCCTGCTGCCATCAGACTTTTGAATGGACCTACCTCGTATTAAGTTGATCTTTTCTCTACACCTTGCTATAACTGTAACATTATATTCTGCAGTCTCTCCTTTCTTCCCCATGTACAGTATGCATTGTTTGTACAGCAATCAAGAAACAATACTTTTCACTGTATACTAATAGATGTGACAATAATAAATCAAATCAAATCTAATCACAGGCCCATCTAAATGCTTCTTAAATATTGAGGGCTCCTGACTCTACCACCCTTTCGGGCAGTGAGTTCCAGGTTTAACACCACACAATACCAGTAACTAGCTCCAATCACGAAACGCAGTACACATTACCTGATAACATTGAGACTGGATGGAGGGATATTCAATTCTATTCAAATATTTCGGGGCAAGAATTAAATTGCTCATTCCACCAGACCCCCCCCTCCAATACTGACCGTCCCCTCCCACCACAGACCCCCCCCCCATACTGACCATCCCCTCCCACCACAGACCCCCCCCCCTTATTGACGATCCCCTCCCACCACAGACCCCCCCATACTGACCGTCCCCTTCCACCATCCTCCCCCATACTGACCATCCCCTCCCACCACAGACCCCCCCATACTGACCATCCTCTCCCACCACAGACCCCCCCCATACTGACCATCCTCTCCCACCACAGAACCCCCCCCATACTGACCATCCCCTCCCACCAAAGACCCTCTCCCCATACTGACCGTCCCCTCCCACCACAGACCCCTCCCCCCATACTGACCATCGCCTCCCACCACAGACCCCCCCCATACTGACCGTCCCCTCCCCCCACAGACCCCTCCCCCATACTGACCGTCCTCTCCCACCCCCCTCCCCCATACTGACCGTCCCCTCCCACCATAGACCCCCCCCCCATACTGACCATCGCCTCCCACCACAGACACCCCCCCCATACTGACCGTCCCCTCCCACCACAGACCCCTCCCCGCATACTGACCATCGCCTCCCACCACAGACCCCCCCCATACTGACCGTCCCCTCCCCCCACAGACCCCTCCCCATACTGACCGTCCCCTCCCACCCCCTCCCCCATACTGACCGTCCCCTCCCACCATAGACCCCCCATACTGACCATCGCCTCCCACCACAGACACCCCCCCATACTGACCGTCCCCTCCCACCACAGACCCCTCCCCCATACTAACCATCCTCTCCCACAACAGAACCCCCCCCCCAGACTAACCATCCTCTCCCACCAGATCCCCCCCCCTTACTGACCGTCCCCTCCCACCACCCCCCCCCTCATACTAACCATCCCCTCCCACCACAGACCCCTCCCCCATACTAACCATCCTCTCCCACAACAGAACCCCCCCCCAGACTAACCATCCTCTCCCACCAGACTCCCCCCTTACTGACCCCCCCCTCCCACCACCCCCCCCCTCATACTGACCATCCCCTCCCCCCACCCCCCCCCACACAGACCATCCCCTCCCACCGCAGACCCCTCCCCCATACTGACCGTCCCCTCCCACCACAGACCCCCCCATACTGACCGTCCCCTTCCACAATCCTCCCCCATACTGACCATCCCCTCCCACCACAGACCCCTCCCCCATACTGACCGTCCCCTCCCACCACAGACCCCCCCCCCCATACTGACCATCCTCTCCCACTAGCTAATTTCTGCTGTATGTTGGAGTTGTAATTCTGGAGTCTATCGTCTGACCTATCAGCAAATAAATTTTATTTGATTTTTTTAAAAAAATAATTTAGAGTACCCAATTATTTTCATCCCAATTAAGGGGCAATTTAGCGCAGCCAACCCACCCTGCACAGGTTTGGGTTGTGGGGGTGAAACCCACACAGATACGGGGAGAACGTGCAAACTTCACACAGACAGTGACCCGGGGCCGGGATCGAACCCGGGTCCTGAGCACCGTGAGGCAGCAGTGCTAACCACTGCGCCACCGTACCGCCCGGTGAATAAACTTCTAAATTGATAGTCGGGCAGAATCTGCATTTACATAGCAGCTTTCACCACGGGGGGCTGTGGGGGGGGGGCAGGGTCAGTTCAGTTGTGTGGTCTTATAGTGAGGGGGGGACGGTCAGTATGGGGGGGGTCTGTGGTGGGAGGGGACAGTCAGTATGGGGGGGGGGGTCTGTGATGGGGGTTCAGGTCATTGGGAGTGGTCGGGTGATTAGTGGTGGAGGTGTTGGGTGATTCAGGGGCTGACCAGTGGGGAGGCTGTCTGTGCGGAGGATGGGGGGGGGACAGGTGGTTGACGGGAGGGCTAGTGGGGTGGATTGCTTGGGCCGGGGTGATACGTAGGGGCTGGGGAAGATAGGCAGGAGGGTCCCCTAGGGAGGGGGGGGTGAGCAATGGGGTTTTGTCAGACGGGGTGTTCGGTACTGGAATTACCTATAATTTTGAAATAGTTTCAATTCAAAGTTTTTCAGGATAACTATTACTGTAAGACAGTCGGAACCATTTGAAGTTTGCGATTTAAATTGTACTTTGGGATAGTTCGCATTGCAGGGCAATTGCCCAACAGTAGTTTGAACTGTCTGCTCAACTGCCATGTAATCCTTACCTAGGAAGTCATGGAGTTCGGAGATTACAGCTTGAGGGATATACCTGGCCAGTATACAGCAGCGAGGCCTCTTGCTCCTTTTTCAACTCATGCCTTGAGATGGTAGGCATGGGCCTCGGTTCCATGTCTCAACCAAAAGATGGCACTGCTGACAGTGCAGCACTCTCTCAGTGCTACACTTAGCTCATGTGCTGAAGGGTCTGGAATACTTCCCCTTTCTGTTGGCAGAGTTCCTTCAACAGTCATTACTAGGTTGGGGGTACCATTCTGTGCTGGAACTTGATAATCTTATTCATCAACATGCTGTTAAAGGTTCTGACCAAACATTAGTTGACGGAGTCACCAGCTGAGCAGAAGATACTGACCAGAGACCGTGCTCCTTCTCATTAGTCAATTAACTCTTTTGGAAGGTTTGTTTATGTGCTCACGAGAGGCGATGGGTTTGACCTGTTCAATAATTCACCCCCTGGCCAAACTGCGCCCATGCTCAGTCCAGACACGCGAGTGATTTTCCCCGTGTCACTTCAGGCACCATAGAGAGGGGCTGACGGTGTTTATGGATACTCAGCCTGTCAGCACCTTTGGGGGAAGAGGTTGAAATAATCAAGGGCAATTAGGCTGGGACAGTGAAATCAAGCTTGCACTTTCTTACCTTATTCCATCAATAGTCAGGGAGGTGGCTGCAATATTAGTAGCAACAATGCATTTCCTGATGTGGGGCGGAGCAGGAAGAAAAACTTTTCTCTGCTGGTCTGGAGGAGAAATCACAGTTAGGACTGAGATCCGCAAAATTGACACGTCAACTAAAACGGTGCTTCCACAATCAGACACAGATTTGCTTAACCGTCTGCCAGAGAAAGCGTCAGTGTTGGGTATGGATATGTTTTTAACCCTGTGTTCCCATCAAACACTCCCAGGACAGGTACAGCACGGGGTTAGATACAGAGTAAAGCTCCCTCTACACTGTCCCCATCAAACGTGGGCAGCACGGTAGCACAAGTGATTAGCACTGTGGCTTCACAGCGCCAGGGTCCCAGGTTCGATTCCCCGCTGGGTCACTGTCTGTGCGGAGTTTGCACGTTCTCCCCGTGTCTGCGTGGGTTTCCTCCGGGTGCTCCGGTTTCCTCCCACAGTCCAAAGACGTGCAGGTTAGGTGGATTGGCCATGCTAAATTACCCGTAGTGTCCATAAGGGTTGGGAGGGGTTATTGGGTTGCGGGGATAAGGTGGAAGTGAGGGATTAATGTGGGTCGGTGCAGACTCGATGGGCCGAATGGCCTCCTTCTGCACTGTATGTTCTATCTTCTTCTATCAAACACTCCCAGGACAGATACAGCACGGGGTTAGATGCAGAGTAAAGGCCCCTCTACACTGTCCCCATCAAGCACTCCCAGGACAGGTACAGCACGGGGTTAGATACAGAGTAAAGCACCCTCTACACTGTCCCCATCAAACACTCCCAGGACAGATACAGCACGGGGTTAGATACAGAGTAAAGCTCCCTCTACACTGTCCCTATCAAACACTCCCAGGACAGATACAACACGGGGTTAGATACAGAGTAAAGCTCCCTCTACACTGTCCCCATCAAACACTCCCAGGACAGATACAGCACGGGGTTAGATACAGAGTAAAGCTCCCTCTACACTGTCTCCATCAAACACTCCCAGGACAGATACAGCACGGGGTTAGATACAGAGTAAAGCTCCCTCTACACTGTCCCCATCAAACACTCCCAGGACAGATACAGCCCGGGGTTAGATACAGAGTAAAGCTCCCTCTACACTGTCCCCATCAAACACTCCCAGGACAGGTACAGCACGGGGTTAGATACAAAGTAAAGCTCCCTCTACACTGTCCTCATCAAACACTCCCAGGACAGATACAGCCCGGGGTTAGATACAGAGTAAAGCTCCCTCTACACTGTCCAAATCAAGTTAACCCCTCCATGGCAGGAAGAGCATTATATACACAGTTAAGCTCCCTTTAGTGAGAGTCGGCTCAACAACCTGTGATGAGCAGTCTAAACAGTCCCAACACAATTTTCTCCATTTCCACAAGGGTCAGTCTCAGCAGTTCTGAGAGTCACAATGACAATTTACCAGTTAACGTGAGGGACCAATAATCAGCAGGAAACCACAGCAAGTTCCTTTTACTGAGGGGGGAGGTGAGTTTACGTCACCCCCCACCTGTACCTCTGGCACGAATCATACAAGAGTCGGAAGGGAGTCAATTTTTCTGTTCTCATGAAGATGCCTGAATTTGAGACCTGGTAACGCCCGCCTTTGTAAATTTGACAATCTGTTTGAGATGTTACTAATTTTAATAAGATCCTCACAACAGTAAGATCCATCACATGGTTAAAGCAACCATTGGTTGCTCCCCTTTCCTTTTTCTTTCTTTATTCATTGTTGGGATGACCAGCATTCATAGCCCATTCCTCATTGCCCTCGAGGTAGCAGTGAGCTGCCTTCTTGAACCACTGCAGCCAATGTGATGTAGGTACACCAACTGTGCTGTTAGGGAGGGAGCACCAGGATTTTGACCCTACGCCAATGAAGGAACGTCCAGGTGGTGGGGTTCCCAGGTATCTGCTGCTCTTGTCCTTCTAGATGGTAGTGGTCGTGGGTTTGGAAGGTGCGGCCTGAGGAGCCTTGGTGAGTTCCTGCAGTGCATCTTGTAGATGGTACACACGGCTGCCACTGTTCGTTGCTGGTTGAGGGAGGAACTGTTTGTGGATGGGGGGTGCCAATCAAGCGGGGCTACTTTGTCCTGGATGGTGTTGAGCTTCTTGAGTATTGTTGGAGCTGCACTCATCCAGGCAAGTATAGAATATTCCATTACACTCCTGACTTTTTTTTCTAAATTTAGAGTACGCAATTTATTTTTTCCAATTAAGGGGCAATTTAGCGTGGCCAATCCACCTAGCCTGCACATCTTTGGGTTGTGGGGGCAAAACCCACGCAAACACGGGGAGAATGTGCAAACTCCACACGGACAGTGACCCAGGGCCGGGATCGAACCTGGGACCTCGACGCCGTGAGGCAGCAGGGCTAACCCACTGCGCCACCGTGCTGCCTCTCCTGACTTGTACCTTGTAGATGGTGGACTGACTTTAAGCGACTTTATTTTTCTCCAGCTTTTCCAATGACTCCTCTCTTGTCTGGCCAAGAGGGGAATGTCTCAACTTCAGGCACCTTACTCCACACATTGAGTGCCTGGACCCAGCTGCACCAATGAGGGGCCAGAGCTACCTCTGTGACAGATGGGATAATGAAGGACAATCGAACCATCGCACATGGTAGGGACTTAGTGGTAATGCCCATGTATTTCCTATCAGTGTTCTGGAAGCATCTCCCTTGGCCCACAGATGGTGAGTGAGGAGACCACACACACAGAAGCGAATAAAGTGAATTACGAAAAGAACGTTATTTTTTAAAAATTGATTCCCGGGAGGGGGGGAGGGGAATTGTTACGTAGTATTGTTCTTTTCTCGGTATATATGGTTAACATTTATTTTATGTTAATTGTTGCGTACGGTTATGCAAAAAACTATATTTTTGACAAAAATTTTAATCCAAATACCTGTTGACATAGACCCATACAGTGGCAGTATGAGCAGCCCTTCAATCGATCTATCCCTCACATCGTATTGGTAATCAATTGATTCTCCCTTCTGGAAAAGCAGGTCACATGCTCGCTCAATCTCCGACTGCCCTATAAAATGGAAATGGTTAAGTAGCACCTGTTGAGATTCATCCAATGGAACAGAACATTGTGAATCACGGATACCTGAAGCACAGGAAGATGCCACTCGATCCATCGTTCCTGTGCTGGCTCTTTGAAAGAGCACACTTAATCCTGATTCCCTGCTTTTCAGCTGTAACCCTGTAAATCTTTCATAATCGAGTATGTTCAAAACCATTTTAAATTTATGGATTCACGTTGCGGCACCTTCTCAGGTCCCAACATCTCGGGTGAACACATTGCTCATCTCCACTTTAGATTTTTTGACCAATGATTTTAAATCTATGCTCTCTGGTTATTAATCCACACTCTGTCAAAACCTTGGAAAACTTTTCTTTTTTAAACTAAATTTAGAGCATCCAATTCATTTTTTCCAATTAAGGGGCACTTTAGCAGTGGCCAATCCACCTACCCTGCACATCTTTTGGGTTGTGGGGGCAAAACCCACGCAAACACGGGGAGAATGTGCAAACTCCACACGGTCAGAGTCCCAGAGCCGGGATCGAACCTGGGACCTCGGCGCCATCAGGCTGCAGAGCTACCACTGAAACTTTCTTTTTTTAATTGGTTTATGGGATATGAGAGTCACTGGCTAAGCCAACATTTATTGCCCATCCCTAATTGCCCTTGATGTGGTGTTGAGCTGCCGCCTGGAACTGCTGCAGTAAAAGAGCATCTGGCATAGCAAGAGTTAATGTGGGACTGGGAAACCATACTGCCAACAATATGATGTAAAGAGACACATGACCCGAGACTGGAATCGGATGTGGGCCAGACAGAGACTGGTGTAGAAACAAGCATGGAATTGGTTCACAGCTTGGACTAGAACTTGTGTATTTTTACATTGTTACATGTTGTCAATTAACTCTTAATGTTCAACAATACAAGACTCAGAGCCTCTCTGTGAAACCTATCGAACATACAACATATACACAACATATACATTCACAGTGCTGTCAGGGAAGAGTGTTCCAGGATTTTGATCCTATTAAATTAATTTCTAATATATATGCATCCACGAGGTGTAGACACACTGGCATTGATTGCCCATGCCCCAAGTTACCCTACTGAATGGCAGCTTTTGAGGCTGTCAAGAGTCTACCATGTTGGTATAGGATTGGGGTCATATCTAGGACAGATTGGGTAATGATGACATGTTTCATTCCTAAAGGATCTTAATGAACCAGACGGGTTTTTGAAACAGCCTGAAAGCTCCATAGTCACTTGTTAACACTACCGGCTTTCTATTCCCATCTTTTATTAAAATAAATTTAGAGCCCCCTTTTTCCAATTAAGGGGCAATTTAGCGCGGCCAATCCACCTACCCTGCACATCTTTTAGGGTTGTGGGGGTGAGACCCACGCAGACACATGGAGAATGTGCAAACTCCACACGGACAGTGACCCAGGGCCGGGATCAAACACGGGTCCTCAGCGCCGTAGTCCCAGTGCTAACCACTGCGCCACTGCCCCCCCCCCTCTTTTTTTAAGGTGAAAAGTTGCTCTCGAGCCCAAAATGACTGGCAGCGGCAGCAAGAGTTCTTTTTTTTTTTAAAGTAGAAGTCAGAAGACTGAATAAATGAATAAAGATGGAAACAATGAAATGGAAGCTAAAATATCGAACAGAATGATTTAAAGTCCATTTGTTTACGGAAATTGTAATGTAGGAAATGTGATATTGCCCTTCCATAAAGAGCAATTTATTTACCCCGGGCGAGTGCACGGTCAATTCCAGCCCCACAGATCCCGGAGTCCCACCATAGTGAATTAACCAATCATTTGTGTATCTTCCGGAGATCTTGGACCCTTGACTGCTCCAATGAGTTACAGGCACCAAAAGTCTTTAAACACAGGCCACCAGTTGAGGGAAAAAAAAGAAGAGTTTCAACTCCCCAGCCTTTTAAATCAGAAGGGAAGTGCTCACTGGCCGGCTAGAGAGTATTTTAATCGCCAGCCTTTCAAACAGAGATTTAAACTTTCCAGACCTGGCTATTGATTGCAGTCTTTCAGTCAGAAGTTAAACCTTCACAGGACTGCTAGAGAGAATGAGGGGCTGGTTTAGCACAGTGGGCTAACAGCTGGCTTATAATACAGAACAATGCTAGCAGCGCGGGCTCAATTCCCGTACCGGCCTCCCCAAACAGGCGCCGGAATGTGGCGACTAGGGGTTTTCACAGCAACTATATTGAAGCCTGCTTGTGACAATAGCAATTACTCTTATTATGTCCAGACCTGCTCACTTCAGTCTTTCTGAAGGGTGTCACGAAAAGGGCACCAAAGCTGGCAAACTCCAATTCCTTTGCCCGCCTGGCGGACAGGCTGTGCTGCAGAACCAGCCCATTACATTGTGACCCACCTGTTAAAAACACGAGGATGTCTCCTTCTGGTTCATTCATGTGAACGTCCAAAGTCACGTTTACAACCTGGAAATGAGGAACAAGGCAAGCTGGTGACGTTCGGTAAACACCATGGTTTAGAAATAAAGAATTTGTATTTATATGGTGCCTTATCTCATTCCCAGGACATCCCAAGTACTCTTCCCAGTTAACGGAGTTTGGAGTGCACTTATTATCTTGTCGGCAAGTCGGTTGACCTATTTTCATACAACAAGATCTCAAATTGAGATTGACGAGCAGCAGAGATAGAAGGACAGTTAACCCAAGTTCTTGGCGTTGTTGGTTGAGACAAAAAATGTTTTTTTTCCCCTTTATTCTTTCATGGGATATGAGCATCCCTGGCAAGGCCAACATTTGTTGCCCGTCCCTCATTGGACTTGCACTGAGTGGCTTGCTAGGGCCAGTTCAGAGGGCATTTCCGAGGCAGCCACATTGCCGTGGGTCTGGAGTCACATGTAGGCCAGACCGGGGCAGGACGGCAGATTTACTTCTCTCAAGGACATCAGTGAACTAGATGGTCTTTACGATAGTTCCATTGTCGCGAGCTTTATACTCCAGACTCATTCATTGAATGTAAATTCCACCAGGTGCCATGGTGGGATTTGAACCCCAGTCCCCAGTGGATTAGCCTGGGCCTCTGGATTACTAGTGCAGTGACATTGTTGATAGGCTACCATCCCCCCCAGGACCACCAGCAACCTGCAGTTAGGAAGCACATATAATTTAATAAACCATCCCAAGAGGATTCACGGAAGCCAATTCAGACGAAAGCTGACACCAAGCCAAGGGAGGCGACTAAATATTCGGTCAAAAAGCTCGCCTTTGGGGCGTTTTAAGGGAGCATGGGGAGGCTGAGAGGTTTGGGGAAGGGAATTTCAGAGTTTGGTGCCTAGACGGTTGACGGTATAGATGCCAACGGTGCGGTGGTGGGAGTGAGCGATGCGCAGGAGGTCAGAGTTAGGAGGATGGGAAATCTCCCTCATCATGTTCCATTAGTGCGATGGGATAATTTACACGTGCAGGTAGAGCTTAGGCTTAACGTCTCACTTTGGATAAGGTAGCATTCCCTCAGTACTGGAGCAGCAGCTTAGATTCAGTCCCGAAAGCAGCAGTTTCTAATTTAAAACAGGAAACTGCTCAACACTCAAATCCCCCTACCATAAAACAGTTCAGCTAAAATCAGGATGTCTGCGTGGGTCTCACCCCCACAACCCAAAGATAGGCAGGGTAGGTGGATGGCCCCTTAATTGGAAAAAAATGAATTGGGTACTCTAAATTTATTTATTTTTAAAAGGGGGGGGGGAAAAAAAAAAGAGTCACCTCTTTAACAAATCCAGAGCTCTCCTTGTCCTTCGGTCCAATCAGGTTACAGAACAGTTCCTTGACGGGATAAGTTCTGCCGGACACGTGACAGACAGGACAGCCGCCCAGAAATTCTGAGAGTTTCTCCGTCTCCAGTGTAGCCGACATCACGATGACCTTCAGGGGAACGTGGCGCTCTGGTGACGGTGGCACCCACATCGACAGGGACCTGAGCAAACCGAAGAGGATATCCTGCAGGGGGAAAGCATGCTGCGTTAGGAGGAGTGGTTTGGCACGACAAACTCTGCACACATCGCAATTTTACAGCGACGGGGTTGACGTCTTCGCTGTCTCGGTGGTAAAGCAGCCGAGCGGATCAGCCGTGATGGATGCTTGCTGATAGATACCAGCCTTTCATTCACATCCATTGATTTCGGTGGGTAAACACACTGGCAGCTGTGGGTGACGAGGCCTGCGAGAGGGTGCAGAGGAGATTTATGTTTTTAAACTGTTTCCAATTAAAGGGGCAATTTAGCGCGGCCAATCCACCTACCCTGCACATCTTTGGGTTGTGGGGGTGAGACCCAGGCAGACACAGTGAGAACGTGCAAACTCCACACGGACAGTGACCCAGAGCCGGGATCGAACCTGGGTCCTCGGCGCCGTGAGGCAGCAGAGCTAACCACTGCGCCACCGTGCCACCCTGCAGAGGAGATATAACAGAATGGTATCAGGGACGAGGTACTTCTGTTACAGGGAGAGACTGGAGAAGTTGGGATCGTTCTCCTCAGATTAAAGAAGGTTAAGGGGAGATTTAAGAGGCTTTCAAAACTCTGAGGTGTTTTGATACTGGCAGGCAACCAGGGGACAGGATTGTGTCACAAGAACTAGAGGGGAGATGAGATATTATATTACACAGAAAGAAATGGAAGGCACTGTCCGCAGGGTTTGGGAAACAGATTTAATTAATGACATTCAAAAAGGGAACTGGATAAATACTTGAAAAGCAAAAAACTTCCAGGACTGGAGGAAAAGACTGATCGGACAGCCACAGGGCGGGTGCAGCGGTGCTGGGCGATGGGTGGGGAGGGTGGTGCTGGTGGGGGAGAGGGTGGGGGTGGGGGAGAGGGTGGAGGTGGGGAGGGGGAACGTGCCCACGGGGACAGTGTGAAACATTTGCAGAAAGAGGTCGTGTTGCGACAGGGGAAAATATTAATTTCAAAATGAATCAAGTTCCCATTTAAAATCCAACACTCACGTCACGAACCAAAGCAGACAGAATTGTTGAGAGCAAAATGTCACGTAACTGTACTCAGGCTTCTCTCGTGGGCCTCGTCCAGTATGACGATGCTGTAACGACTGAGACCAGGGTCCTGGAGAGTCTCCCGCAGCAAACAGCCATCGGTCATGTACTTTATCACAGTCTCCTGGGCAGAAAACAAAATCTGCCATTACACAGGATTTTTACAACAACAATCTTTATGGTCATAAGTAGGCCGTGAGGCAGCAGGGCTAACCCACTGCGCCACCGTGCCGCCCTTTCTGCGATCAGGGTTGCCAATCCTTCAGGAATTCTCCTGGTGCAGTGGTGATCTGCCCAAGGGAAAATCCTCAGATCATTTCTCCATACCTCGGAGACTTGCACTTTGCTCGTGAGAGCTTCCCGTTTTCAATTTCAACGAGCAACTTGACCAGGGGAAAGACGAGGTGGCTTCCTCGTGCACGCTTAAAGAAAACACGAGTCCTCTTGCCGAAGGCTCCCCTCTGCCTGTAAGCAGCAGTTTTCCCTCGGGGTTCAAGCTCTTTCGCAGCACCACAGAAAATCCGCTGGCTCCGCCGTAGATCATGGTTCATAAACCCCGAGCACGGGACCTTTTCCTGGGCCTGAGGAGATTCACAAAAGGGCAGGAGCCACCCCTCCCCCGAGTTCTCAATGCCCCTGCTGGCCCATTGCCCTCAAGTCCACAGGAATTCACGATTAATCTCCTGGACAATACTGTGAGCAACTCAGGATGGGAAAAATGAAACATTGGAGTGTTATAAATATGGTGCAAGTTCCTTTCCCCCCGCCCCCCGATGCCGAAGTGGCTGATTGGCCGGGTGGGGCGGTTACACATGTCATGGAACCTCCAGGAATATACCTAACCGGACTTGGCAAATCCATCCTCAAGTGAACTTGTCATTCAGTTTTTCAATTACTCAATATTACTCAACAAAAACCCATCGCAGTCTTCAAAACTCAAACTGATCCACAGCCTTGAGGGAGTGGGAAAGGATTACACAGAGTATACAGCACAGAAACAGCCCATTCGGCCCAACCAGTCCATGCTGGCATTTATGCTTCACTCCAGCCTCCTCCCATCTTTCCTCATCTATCTGCCATCGTAACCCTTCTATTCCCATCTCCTTCATACACCTCTCTAGCGTTCCCTTAAATCCACCTGTACTATTTACCTCAGCCACTCCCTGTGGCAGCGTGATCCACATTCTCACCATTCTTTGATTAACATAGATTAACATAGAATTTATAGTGCAGAAGGAGGCCATTCGGCCCATCGAGACTGCACCGGCTCTTGGAAAGAGCACCCTACCCAAGGTCAACACCTCCACCCGAACCCCATAACCCAGTAAACCCACCCAACACTAAGGGCAATTTTGGACACTAAGGGCAATTTATCATGGCCAATCCACCTAACCTGCACATCTTTGGACTGTGGGAGGAAACCAGAGCACCCGGAGGAAACCTGCACACACGGGGAGGATGTGCAGACTCCGCACAGTGACCCAAGCCGGAATCGAACCTGGGACCCTGGAGCTGTGAAGCAATTGTGCTATCCACAATGCTGCCCATTGAGTAAATAAGTTTCTTCTGAAATTCTTATTGGACCCGGGCAGAAGCTTTTGCACACACTTTTAGGGTCCCGGGTTCGATTCCGACCTCGGGGGACTGTCTGTGTGGAGTTTGCACTTTCTCCCCATGTCTGTCTGGGTTTCCTCCCGCAGTCCAAAGATGTGCAGGTTTAGTGGATTGGCCGTGATAAATTAGGTGGGGTTACGGGATAGGAGTGGGCCTAGGTGGGCAGCACGTGGCGCAGTGCTTAGCACTGGGACTGCGGCGCTGAGGACCCGGGTTCGAATCCCGGCCCTGGGTCACTGTCCGTGTGGAATTTGCACATTTTCCTCATGTCTGCGTGGGTTTCACCCCCACAACCCCAAAAATGTGCAGCTTAGGTGGATTGGCCACGCTAAATTGCCCCTTAATTGGGAAAAAAAATAATTGGGTACTCTAAATTTATAAACAAAAAAGAGGGTGGGCCTAGGTAGGGTGCTCTTTCAGAGGGTTGGAGCAAACTCGATGGGCCGAATGGCCTCCTTCTGCACTGTAGGACCTCTATAGTTTCTATTTCTTTTTTTTTTATATTTTATTAAGGTATTTGAAAGTTTTAATAACATTTTTAAACAATTACATCAACATGGTAAAATAAACATGTCCCCCCCCCAGCCCAATCTTCACGCACCTCAACCATACAACAACAATCCCCCCCCTTTGGAATACTGCATCTGCTGACATTATAATTTTCCCCGAGAAAGTCGAGGAAGGGCTGCCACCTCCGGGAGAACCTTAACATTGACCCTCTTAAGGCAAACTTTACTTTCTCGAGACTGAGAAACCCAGCCATGTCACTGACCCAGGTCTCTACACTTGGGGACTTCGAGTCCCTCCACATTAACAAGATCCATCTCCGGGCTACCAGGGAGGCAAAGGCCAGGACGTCGGCCTCTCTCACCCCCTGAACTCCCCGATCGTCCGACACTCCAAAGATCGCTACCTCTGGACTCGGCACCACCCGTGTTTTTAGCACCGTGGACATTGCCTTAGCAAAATCCTGCCAAAACCCTCTAAGCTTTGGGCATGCCCAAAACAGGTGGACATGATTTTCTGGGCTTCCCGCGCACACCGATCCTCAACCCCGAAGAAATTACTCATCCTAGCCGCTGTCATGCGTGCCCGGTGGACTACTGTTATAACCTGCCTGCTTACCATTGGCTGGGGACTAATGACAATCCCACAATCCTGTGGGAGTATGAGCTTCCCCAATGAGGGGGGGCGGAGAAACCATTAGTAAACCCCATGTATAAATAAAGCTGGCCAGTTTGGAACCAGGAGGGAGGAGTGTGCAGCAAGGGAAGTTGCTGCTGCTGTTATATATATATTTTATTGTAAATAAATGTTACTACTTTGTATCATTAAAACTCGTGCTGGATTCTACGTGGCCCTTACAAAAACTACCTTAAATTGTATCAGGCTAAGTCTGGCGTATGATGAGGGGGTATTAACCCTGCTTAGGGCATCCGACCATAGCCCCCTCCTCTATCTCTCCTCCTAGCTCGTCCTCCCACTTGCCCTTAAGCTCCTCCACCAGAGTTTCCTCCGCCTCCGAAAGCTTCTGGTAAATATCCGATACCTTCCCGTCTCCCACCCAGGTACTGGAGACTACTCTATCCTGTATCCCCCGTGGGGGCAGCAGCGGAAAGGCCGGCACCTGTTTTCTCAAGAAGTCCCACACCTGCAAATACCTAAAACCATTCCCTGCTGGCAATTTAAATTTATCCTCCAAAGCTTTCAAGCTGGGGAAGCTCCCGTCTATAAATCGATCCCCATCCTTCCAATTCCTGCCTTGTACCAACTCCGGAAGCCGCCATCTAGCCTACCCGGTACCAACCTGTGGTTAATAAATCGGGGTCCAAATCGATGCTCCCTCCACTCTCTTGTATCTCCTCCATTGCCCCCAGATTCTCAGAGCCGCCACTACCACCAGACTTGTGGAGTATCGGGCCGGCGAGAACGGCAGAGGTGCCGTTACCAATACTCCCAGACTGGTGACTTTGCATGACGCTGCCTCCATCCGCTCCCATGCCGACCCCTTCCCCACTACCTACTTCCTAATCATGGCTATATTCGCCGCCCAGTAGTAACTGCAGAAGTTCGGCAGCACCAACCCACCCTCCCCCCGACTGCGCTCCAGCAACACTTTCTTCACTCGCGGGGTTATACTCGCCCACACAAAGCTCGAAATAATCTTATTCACCCGCTTGAAAAAGGCCTTCGGGATGAAGATGGGGAGGCACTGAAAGACAAACAGAAATCTGTGGAGGACCGTCATTTTCAGGGTCTGTACCCTCCCCGCCAGTGACAGCGGGAGCATGTCCCATCTCTTAAAGCCCCCTTCCATTTGTTCTACCAGCCTGGATAGGCTTACCTTGTGCAGTGCCTCCCATTCCAGGGCCACCTGGAT
The DNA here is from genome assembly GCF_047496885.1 of Scyliorhinus torazame. NCBI lineage: Eukaryota > Metazoa > Chordata > Chondrichthyes > Carcharhiniformes > Scyliorhinidae > Scyliorhinus > Scyliorhinus torazame. Next base: position 214,253,856 of record NC_092718.1, on the reverse strand, counting down.
TCCCAGACACCGAAAGCTCTTCCCTACCATTCTAAGCGGCTCCCAGTCTCTTCTCCTGTCCTCTTGCCTGGATCGCAAACATCTCGTTTCTCCCCATGTTCAATTTATACCCCGAAAAATTGCCAAATTCCCCCAAGATTCGCATTACTTCCCCCATCCACTCCAACAGGTACGCAATGTACAAGAGCAGGTCATCTGCGTAGAGCGAGACCCGGTGCTCCACCCCGAACCAGCCCTTTCCAGTTCGTAGAGGCTCTTAACGCCATGGCCAATGGCTCTCTGGCCAGAGCAAACAGTAACGGGGAGAGGGGGCACCCTTGCCTCGTCCCTCAGTGTAGTTTAAAATACCCCAACCTCAGCCGGTTCGTACGCACACTCGGTACTTGTGCCTGGTAGAGCAACCGCACCCAGTCAATAAAGCCTTCACCAAACCCAAACCTTCCCAGCGCCTCCCACGGGTAATTCCACTCCACCCGATCATAAGCCTTCTCCGCATCCATCGCTGCCACCACCTCCGCCTCCTCTCCTTCTGAGGGCATCATTATAACATTTAGAAACCTTCGAACATTGGCCTTGAGTTACCTGCCCTCAACAAATCCCGTCTGGTCTTCCCCTATCACCCCCGGGACACGGTCCTCTATCCTTGTGGCCAGTATCTTAGCCAGCAGTTTGGCATCCACACGGAGTAGAGAAATCGGCCTGTATGACCCGCATTGCTCCGGATCCTTCTCCCGGATCAGGGTCAATGAAATTGAGGCCTGCGACATTGTTGGGGGGAGGACTCCCTTCTCTCTTGCTTCGTTAAATGTCCTCACCAGCAGTGGGCTCAATATCTCTGAAAACTTCTTATAGAATTCCACCGGGTAGCCGCCAGGCCCCGGGGCCTTGCCCCACTGCATTCCCTCCAGCCCCTTGATTATTTCCTCAATCTCAATTGGGGCTCCCAGCCCCTCCACCAGGTCCTCCTCCACCCTCGGGAACCTCAACTGATCCAGAAATTGCCTCATCCCCTCCACCCCAGCCGGGGGTTCCGACTCATATAATTTCCTGTAAAAGTCCATAAACACCTCGTTCACCCCCGCTGGGTCCAGGACAGTATTACCGTCTCTACTCTTTACTTTACCTATCTCCCTGTACGCCTCTCTTTTCCTGAGCTGGTGCACCAACATTCTGCTTGCCTTTTCCCCGTATTCATAGATCGCCCCCCTTGCCTCCCTCAACTGTTCCACTGCTTTTCCTGTGGTCAACTGCCCAAACTCCACCTGTAACCTCCGCCGCTCCCTCAGTAGCCCCGTGTCCGGGGTCTCCAAGTATCTCCTGTCCACCTGGAGTCTCTCCTCCACTAATCTATCCCTCTCAGCCCATTCCACCTTTTCCCTGTGGGCCATTATCGAGATTAATTCCCCTCTGACTACTGCCTTCAAAGCTTCCCAGACCGTTGCTGCAGAGACCTCTCCCGTATCATTTGTTTCCAGGTAGTTCTGGATGGACTTGTTAACCCGCCCACAGATCGCTTCGTCCGCTAGCAACCCCACATCCAGTCTCCACAGCGGGCGTTGCCCTCTCTCCACATCATAGATCCACCCAGTGCGGGGCCTGATCCGACGCTGCAATTGCCGAAGTTGAAGCGAGAGTATACCTTATGCACATGTGAAAAAAAGGAAAACTCCTTTATCCTCGGCCGTGCAAACCTCCCTGGGTCTACTCCCCCCATCTGTTCCCTTCAATTCCTTTGCGCAGCCGGCCTCTTCCCTGTCCTGGATTTTGACCGATCCAATTCCGGATCACTGACAGTGTTGAAGTCCCCTCCCATGATCAGGTTATGTGATTCTAAGTCTGGGATCTTACCTAACACCCGCCTCATAAATTCCACGTCATCCCAATTCAGAGCATATATGTTCACAAGTACCACTCACACCCCCTCCAGCTTCCCACTCACCATTATGTACCTACCCCCCCCTTGTCTGACACGATTCTCCCTGCCTCGAATGCCACTCGTTTGCTGATCAAAATCGCTCCCCCCCTGGTCTTTGAGTCCAGTCCTGAGTGGAGCACTTGGCTAACCCACCCCTTCCTCAATCTCGTCTGGTCTGTAACCTTTGGGTGTGTCTCTTGTAGCATTGCCACGTCCACCTTCAGTTCCCTTAAATGTGCGAACACGCGAGCCCTCTTGACCGGCCCATTCAGTCCTCTCATGTTCCATGTGATCAGCCTGGGGGGTGCGGGGGGCTTCCAACCCCCCCCCCCCCCCCCGGCCGACTAGCCATCACCATTTTTAGGTCAGCCTCGAGCTCGCGCCCTCCACTTCCTCGAGTCCCCACTCGGGCTGTCCCCTAGTAACAGTTCCCTAGCAACAGCACTAGAAACCCAACCCCCCAAGTCAAGCTCCAGCTTATAGATTCTATTTCTTGGCGCTCATCTGATGATTGCCTCCACTCATCCCCTCAAGAAGAAACATTCTCTCTCGATAAAAACCTTTCAAAATTTCAATGAACCCTGTTAGGTCATCTGTCGGCCTTCTACTTCAAGGGAAAAGAGACCCAGCCTGTTGATCCTGCCCTTATACGTAAACCCACACATTTCTGGTATAGAAACACAAGGCATGGAGCAGGAGTAGGCCAAAAATCTAGTGATCTTTGACCTCTAGCCTGAGCAGCCAACAAGCTCAGTCACTGTCCTTTCACATGGGAAAAGTTAATTAAATCGCCTCCTTCTGGCGACCTCTGACCTCGGAGGTGCGGTCATCAAAGCGAACTTGATATCCCACTTTCTTTCCCAGGGAGCAGTTCATCTCTTCTGCTACCCTCAGAGCCACGGAAATGGCAGCGACCCGGCGTGGCTGTGTGACACCGATCATTCCATGTCTTCCGAGTCCTTGGGGTGAGGGTGGGTGAATCGCAAAAGCAAACCATCAGCTGTGTGCTTGTTAAAAAGAAAACAGAAACATGCTAAACACCGTTTTTCACAGGCTGGCTCTCATGCAACTCCTTGCTCAAGTGACCATTTATTCCACAGCAGCTTAGACTGTGTCACAGCTGTTCAACTGCTGAGGGCGTCACGCCCAAACCAACATATCAGCTGAAGCTCAGTGAATAGCATACAAAGTAGCGGCTGCAGTGCCTAACTGAGTGGTCTATTTGAACATGGAACATACAGTGCAGAAGGAGGCCATTCGGCCCATCAAGTCTGCACCGACCCACTTAAGCCCTCACTTCCACCCTATCCACGTAACCCAATAACCCCATCTAACCTTTTTGGTCACTAAGGGCAATTTATCATGGTCAATCCACCTAACCTGCACGTCTTTGGTCTGTGGGAAGAAACCGGAGCACCTGGAGGAAACCCACGCAGACACGGGGAGAAAGTGCAGACTCCGCACAGACAGTGATCCAGCGGGGAATCGAACCTGGAACCCTGGTGCTGTGAAGCCACAGTGCTAACCACTTGTGCTACCTTGCTTCCGAGTCAAGACATCTTGGGCTCAAGCCCCACTCCAGCGATTTAGCCATGTGATCCCCCAGTGAGGTCGTTTCTTTTTTAAAGTTTAGGGTACCCAATTAATTTTTCCAATTAAGGGGCAACTTGGCGTGGCCGATCCACCTACCCGGCACATCTTTTGGGTTGCGGGGGTGAGACCCACGCAGACACGGGGAGAATGTGCAAACTCCACACGGACAGTGACCCGGGGCTGGGATTCGAACCCGGGTCCTCGGCGCTATAGGCAGCAATCCCAGTGAGGTACTGACGAGGTGCTGCACTGTCAGGGGTATTAAACCATCTGCCCTCTCAGGCGGATGAGGAAATATCCCAAGGCTGCAGCTTCAAAGAAAACCGGGCGTTATCTCTATAGCCATGCCGATAGTTAGCCCTCAATCAAAACTATTACAAATCAAGCCAAGGGCAGCATGGTGGCACAGTGGTTAGCACTACTGCCTCATGGCACCGAGGTCCCAGGTGCAATCCCGGCTCTGGGTCACTGTCCGTGTGGAGTTTGCACATTCTCCCCGTGTTTGCGTGGATTTCGCATATCCCAAAGATGTGCAGGGTAGGTGGATTGGCGACGCTAAATTGCTCCTTAATTGGAAAAAATGAATTGGGTACTCTAAATTTATTTTAAAAAACAAGGCAGACGATCTGATCATTATCACGTTGCTGTTTGTGGGATCTTTACTGTGCGCGAATCCTACATTGCAACAGCGATGATTTCATTGGTTGCACAGCGACTTTGGGATGGCCCAAGGCTGGGAAGGAAAGGTGACTTTATTTTACAGGATGGTCCTGCAATTGAGTTCAGCTCTCCTGTCCCAAGGCGAATACATCTGGGACACAGTTGTTCCCATAACCCGTATCTTTACATTCTGCATCACCCCTGTAATACGCAAGTAACCCCTTTCTGCCATGTTGCAGCTCCCATACCATACCATCCCCCCCCCCCCCCCCCCCCCCCCGCCACACACACACACACACCTCTCAAACCCCCTTCCCCACTCTCTCAGCTCTGTACTCCCCCCATCAGGGTGTCCGGTAATTTCCTCCACAAGTGTTGGTCACCCTGGCAAAAGGCACTATCGAAATGCAAGTCCTTTCTTACCAGCCTGATACAGATACTGCGGTAACTGTGTGGTTTTCCCACTGCCTGTTTCACCAGTCACCAGGAGGAAAGGATGTTCCCTGACTGTCTGGACCAGCCGCTCCCTGTGCTGGTGAATGGGCAGCGACCCCGACCCCGACCCGGATCTGGACCCAGACCTGGACCGCCTCGACGCTGCTTCCTTTGGGGATGGACCCTCTTCTTCCTCGCTCTTCCGGGGCATCCTGCCTCAGTGAGCTTCAGTAAACTCAGAATGGTGGCTCCCTTCTCTCTTTCCCTTCTTCCCTCTCTTCTTCTTCCCTCTCTCTTCTTCTTCTTCCCCCTCTCTTCTTCTTCCCTCCCTTCTTCTTCCCTCTCTCTCTTCTTCTTCTTCTTCTTCTTCCCTCTCTCTTCTTCTTCCCTCTCTCTCTCTTCTTCTTCCCTCCTCCTTCTTCTCCTCCTCACACTCACACTCCTCCTCTGCCCTGCAAGGCGACAAGAAACACCAACATGTCGCACCCTGATGACATCATTGATCCAAAGAGAAATAAAGATTGTAACAAAGGAGAGAGGGGCCACAGAGGAGCTGCTGTCTCACTCTTCCGCCCTCTGGTGCCTCGCTCCAGAACAGCAGCTTCTACTGCTGACACAGGGAACTACCTTCTTCATGAGTTCATCTCCCAGGGAAAGGTACACAGGGGCAAATAACCTTTCCATTTCTCTGCCATCGGCGATAGTCTGATCTTGAGTTTAAGGCGGTCTCCTCTGTATTTAATCTTCTCCTTCCTCTGTCTCGTCTCTCCCTCTGCCGGTTCCAGTTCCTGAGCCACCGGTCCCTTTCCATTGCTTCACCCCCAAGTGAGCATGACTCGCACACCTGGGACTCTCCAGTGAGTGCCAACAGGCAAATTGACGGTGCATATCAACATAGCCAAAGGTGTCTATGTCCTCAGCTGGCATTCACAACCACACAACAATAAGCTTGCATCTTAACAGCTCCTTTAAACTCATAAAACTTGCCAAAGCGCTTCACAACAAAATTTGACAAGTCACATATGAACGTAATCTTGTTAAGTGCAGGATTTGGTCCTATAGCCCCTCAAACCTACTTCGCCATTCATTACGAATCCCACTTTTTGTCCAAATACCCACTTAGTTCCTTTTGTGTCCAAACACTTATTGACCTCAGTCTTTATTATAGAAAGAAAATAAGGATTCGCGTTTATATGTCACCTTTCGTTACATTGCATTTTCTTCTGAAATTAATCCAGTATTTTTATTTTGCCCAGTATGTCCATTCCAAGTGCTGATCCCACTCTGTAAAGCAACCACAGTTCTAAATCAGCCAATTACGGTGTATCCGTGTCTTATTTGCAAAGTTTACTTTGAAGTCGGGATTTTCCATTTCCCGCACCCTCCATGCCTCCAAAATTCGGTACTCCTCTGTCGAAAAGGAGGCCCAAGCCATTGTGGAAGCTGTGCGACATTGGAGGCATTACCTGGCCGGCAGGAGATTCACTCTCCTCACTGACCAACAGTCGGTTGCCTTCATGCTCAATAAATTGATGCACTATCAATTACCACAAAGACGAGAGTAGCGGGATAATCGAGGCTTTATTGAGCAAAGATGTTGTGCCTCCTGTAGCTGCACACCGGCGAGCGCACACATTTATACCCCGCCTACTGGGCGGAGCCAGCAGGCAGGGATTTACCCATGTACCTCTAATATACATGTCTTACCGTAATACATATAATACTGCTAGTGGTGACTACCACACATTAATTTTTTTGTTTGTTTTGAATACATTTGGAGTACCCAATTCATTTTTTCCAATTAAGGGGCAATTTAACGTGGCCAACCTACCTAACCTACACATCTTTGGGTTGTGGGAGTGAAACCCACGCAGACACAGGGAGAACGTGCAAACTCCACACGGACAGTGATCCAGGGCCGGGATTCGAACCCGGGTCCTCAGCGCAGTAGGCAGCAATGCTAACCACTGTGCCGCCATGCTGCCTGCTCAGCTATCTTTTTCATGTCTCAGTGCCCAGAATTGGAAACATAGGGCAGCATGGTGGCGCAGTGGTAGCACTGCAGTCTCACGGCGCCGAGGTCCCAGGTTCGATCCTGGCTCTGGGTCACTGTCCGTGTGGAGTTTGCACATTCTCCCCGTGTTTGTATGGGTTTCGCCCCCACAACCCAAAGATGTGCAGGGTAGGTGGGTTGGCCATGCTAAATTGACCCTTAATTGGAAAAAATGAATTTGGTACTCAAAATTTTTTTTTTTTAAAGTATTGGAAAAATTTCTCAAGGGACAGTCTGGCCAGAACAGTGTCCAGGTTGACCTTTACATCCCTCAGGACAAACTCGGTGAAGCTCCACCCTAAGAGTAGTATCACACTGACAGGGACTGCACTTGGCCAAACTGGCCCAGAGTACAATTTGAATCAGTGTTGGTTGGCATTCACAGATCTGAGTTCAAGCCGCACTTTCAGAGACTTGCTCTCCAGGCCGACACTCCCAGTGCAGTACTGAGGGAGAGCTGCAGGGGGCGCAGTATTTTGGAAGCGATTTTAAAGCAAAGCTCCAGCTGCCTTCTCAGGCAGGCTTAAAAGATCCCATGACCCTATTTAAAGAAGAGCTGGGAGGTTCTCCCTGATGGCTTAATCAATATGTATCCCTAATCAATATCCTAAAAACAGGTGATCTGGCATTGTCATACTGATGTTTGTTGTAACTTAATATGTGCAAATTGGCTCCTGTGTTTTCTACATTACAACAGTAATTATACTTTGAGAGTACATGACTTTGAAGTACTTTGCAGCATCTTCAGGTTATGAAAGGTGCTCTATAAATGTAGTACGCCCCCCCCCATCTACATCTCTTCGAAGTGGAGATGGTCGATAGCTTTAAGTTCCTGGGGGTCACCATCACCAACAGTCTGTCCTGGTCCACTCACGTTGATGCAACAGCCAAGAAAGCCCAACAACGTCTCTACTTCCGACAGAAGCTAAAGAAATTTGGCATGTCTGCATCGACTCTCACAAATTTCTACAGATGTGCCATAGAGAGCATCCTACCCTGCTGCATCACAGCTTGGTATGGAAACTGCTCGGTCCAAGATCGCAGGAAACTGCAGAGTGTGGTGAACTCAGCCCAACGCATCACACAAGCTTGCCACCCCCACATTAATTCTGTCTACACCTCCCGCTGCCTCGGCAAGGCAGACAGCATTGTCAGAGACCCCTCCCTCCCAGGCTTTGCCTTCTTCCAGACCCTTCCATCAGGCAGAAGTCTGAAGACCCACACATTGGCGACGCTAATTTTTAAAAAAATAATTGGGTACTCTAAATATATTTTAAAAAGGATTGGAAAATTTACTGCAGCCATTCTTATATTAATTCAGGAATGTACTTGCTGGCTTTGTTTGCATTTCCTTTGGTCTTATTCTGCAGTTCAGTGCTTTTTCCTTTGTCTTATTTTCATTGTTTTCTGCATATTTAAATCTTTCTGAGCTCTATCATCTTTCTCCAGACCAGATCACGGCTCTGGGTCACTGTCCGTGTGGAGTTTGCACATTCTCCCCGTGTTTGCGTGGGTTTCGCCCCCACAACCCAAAGATGTGTAGGGTAGGTGGATTGAACATGCTAAATTGCCCCTTAATTGGAAAAAATCAATTGGGGTATTCTAAATTTATAAACAAAACAAAAAAAAAATTTAAATCTTTCTCCAGACCATATTGTGCTTGCAGCCAGTGTGTGCTTTTCCTTTGTCCTTTTTTCAGCAACTTTCTCTCAGCTCTGAACCTTTCTGTGTTCCTGGCTGCTGAGCACCCTCTCTGCATCATTTCCAGGGTTCTGCACTTCCTGACACCATGTTTCATGTCTAAAGACAAGTCTTCTCCAGTGTGTTCCCAGTGAGGGGTCTTTATTGTACTGCTCTTAAGATGTCTGCTTCCAGAGGCAGCCTCATGGCATAATCATATGACTACAGAAAGCCAGATATTTCAATCAGATTGGTTAAATTTCAAAACCCAAACAGAGAGGGCACAGAGATTTATCAGAATGGTACCAGGGATGAGGGAGTTCAGTGAATGTAGAAGGACTGGAGAAACATGGATTGTCTTCCTCAGAGCAAAGCGAGTTAAGAAAAGATTTAATAGAGGTGTACAAAATGATGAAGGGCTAAGGTAAATAAAGAGAAAGAGTTTCCAGGGCTGATAAGCAGAGACTTAAAACACTTGACAAATAAACCAGGGGGCAAATTGAGGAGATTTTGTTTGCAACGCATTAAAAACTTGAAAGCGTTGCCTGAGAGAGCATTGGAAGAAAATTCGATAAGTTATTATCAAAAGGGAATGGGATAAATACTTGAAAAGAAAAATTTTGCACGGCTGTAGGGAAGGAGTAGGGCAAGTAGGGCTAATTGGGGCAGCACGGTGGCACAGTGGTTAGCATTGCTGCCTACGGCGCTGAGGACCCGGGTTCGAATCCCAGCCCTGGGTCACTGTCCGTGTGGAGTTTGCACATTCTCCCCGTGTCTGCGTGGGTTTCACCCCCCACAACCCAAAAAGATGTGCAGGGTAGGTGGATTGGCCACGCTAAATTGCCTCTTAATTGGAAAAAATAATTGGGTACTCTAAATTTATTTAAAAAAAACAAAAAGTAGAGCTAATTGGATAGCTCTTTCAAAGAGCTAGCACAGACACAATGGGCCGAATGGCTCCCATCTGCACCATAAGATTCTATGATTCTCGAGCCTGCGACCCAAGTTGCTACTCAGTGAGTCATCATAGCCCACAACCACACAGCGAGAGCGGAGATATTGTAATTCTGTAGCTGTCCATCAGAGGTCGCCGGTTGTCTACGAGATGGGAAAAGGTACAAAACAGTGTTGAGGTCAATTGGTTTCATGGAAGAGGTCAGTTCAGGTGACAATTACTGACAATTAATAGCCAATTACTGCATTTTAGACCACTTCAATGAATCATGGTTCCCTTCAAAGGTGAGGGAGGTGATTTCTAAGAAACAAGATGTTTTCCAACTTTGGGAGATCCAAAACTGTGGGGACAGAAATTTAAAACTGGAGACCGATTGTGCAGGAGAGAGATTAGGAAGTAAGGTTTCACGTAAAGGGGGAGTGGAAATGTGGTATTCGCTCCCCTAAATGGGTGCAAATGCTTGGGGACGCTTGAAACTTTCAAGACTGATTTTTATTGATAGGTTATCGATAATTGATATAGTGTCAAGGAATATGGGTGGGCAAATGGAGCTCAGATACTGACTGGGCATGATATGATTCAATGGCGGAGCAGGTTCGAGGGGCTGAACGGCCTCCTTCTGTTCCTATTGTGACAGATGTCCGTCCCAGCCTCGGAGGCAAGGGTGTAGCCCCAAAAGACTCAGACCCTCGTCTAAACCAGGGATTTGATTTTATGGGGATATTTCTGAGTTAATTTTCCCCTTTAATTTTATTTCGCCCCTGGGTAATGTCTCAGGAATGAGGTGAAAAGTATTACACAGTGACATAATCTAGGCCGGAAAACCGGCCTAGGTTTTGGGGCAGCACAATAGCATTGTGGATAGCACAATTGCTTCACAGCTCCAGGGTCCCAGGTTCGATTCCGGCTTGGTTCACTGTCTGTGCGGAGTCTGCACGTTCTCCCCGTGTCTGTGTGGGTTTCCTCCGGGTGCTCCAGTTTCCTCCCACAGTCCAAAGATATGCAGGTTAGGTGGATTGGCCATGATAAATTACCCTTAGTGTCCAAAATTGCCCTTAGTGTTGGGTGGGATTACTGGGTTATGGGGATAGGGTGGAGGTGTTGACCTTGGGTAGGGTGCTCATTCTAAGAGCCGTCGTACACTCGATGGGCCGAATGGCCTCCTTCTGCACTGTAAATTCTATGATACTCTATAAAACAGCCAACTTATGCACAGCAAGAATCCACAAACAACAATGTCATCATTTTTTTTTTAAATTTAAGAGTACCCAATTCATTTTTTCCAATTAAGGGGCAACTTAGCATGGCCAATCCACCTAACCTGCACATTTTTGTGTTGTGGGGGCAAAACCCACGCAAACTCCACACGGACAGTGACCCAGAGCTGGGATCGAACCTGGGACCTCGGCGCCGTGAGACTGCAGTGCTACGACTGCACCACCATGCTGCCCTCACAACAATGTCATGGTGGGGGGGGTGGTATTGTCACTGGGTACTCCAGAGACCCAGAGGAATGCTCTGGAAACTCAGGTTCGAATCCCACCACAGCAGATGATGACATTTGAATTCAATAAAACTCTGGAATTAAAAATCTAATGATGACCATGAAACCATTGTCGATTGTCATAAAAACAACATTGAGTTTTAGGGAAGGAAATCTGCCATTCTTACCTGGTCTGGCCTACTTGTGACTCCTTAATAATAATTGCTGATTGTCACAAGTAGGCTTCAATGAAGTTACTGTGAAAAGCCCCTAGTTGCCACATTCTGGCATCTGTTCGGGGAGGACCGTACGGGAATTGAACCCGCGCTGCTGGTCTTGTGCTGCATTACAAGCCAGCTGTTTAGCCCACTGTGCTAAACCAGCCCCAAGGCCCAAAGGTCCCAAGGCTCCAGGCCCATAGCAATATGATTGACTCTTAACTGCCCCCTCAAGGACAATTAGGCATGTGGAATACTGGGACATCCAACAACACACTCATTCTATGAATTTAAGAAAATATAAAAAGAGGAAATGCTGGAAAACTCGGCAGGTCTGGCAGCATCCGCAGACAGAGAAACGGGGTTAATCTTTCCAGTCCACAAGCTATATTGTCCCAGTGACCTCCATACCCTCCTCCAAGCTGAGAACCGGCAGCACCTGATCTGATTGGATCAACAACAACTTGCATTTATATAGCACATAGTAAAATATTCCAAGATGTTTCACAGGAAAGTAATCCGGAAGACAAGTAAGGAGATAGTGGGCCAGGCGGGCAAAATCCAATTGGACAAAGGGTTGGGCTTTTAAGAGCTTCTGAAAGGATGAGCGACAGATAGACAGACAGAGAGATAGACCGACAGAGAGATAGACAGAGAGATAGAGAGACAGAGAGAGATAGAGAGACAGAGATAGAGAGGCAGACAGAGAGATAGACAGACAGAGAGATAGACAGAGAGATAGAGAGACAGAGAGAGATAGAGAGACAGAGATAGAGAGGCAGACAGAGAGATAGAGAGACAGAGAGATAGACAGAGAGATAGAGAGACAGAGAGATAGACAGAGAGACAGAGATAGATAGAGAGACAGAGAGATAGACAGAGAGATAGAGAGACAGAGAGATACAGAGACAGAGAGAGATAGAGAGGCAGACAGAGAGATAGAGAGACAGAGAGATAGACAGAGAGATAGAGAGACAGAGATAGACTGAGAGATAGAGAGACAGAGATAGAGAGGCAGACAGAGAGATAGAGAGACAGAGATAGAGAGACAGACAGAGAGATAGAGAGACAGAGATAGAGAGATAGACAGAGAGCTAGAGAGACAGAGAGATAGACAGAGAGATAGAGAGACAGAGAGATAGACAGAGAGACAAAGAGATAGAGAGACATATAGACAGACAGATAGAGAGATAGAGAGACTTTTGAGAGGCACATTGAGAGGCAGATAGAGAGACAGAGGTTTGGGGAGAGAATACAGAGATTAGGAGCTCAGCACTGTTGTGTCTGGTGAAACCAGGAACAAGCAAGAATGGAAGCATCGCGGAGACCTTTGAGGATATGAGGCACACAACAGGAAGCCATAAGGAGACATTAGGAGAGATGACCAAATGCAATGGAGGGAGCTTTTCAGGAGCTTTTCAGCTGTTAAGGAGTGTCTTAAAGGAGGAATGTGAGGGAGAGGTGGAGAACTTGAGTGTGAGATTCCCAGTCTGATAGGCTGCCTGTGCTGCTGTGGGTCAGCACCTTACTGGGCAGTGCATTCACTTCCTGAGCCACTGTGAGCACCTCCAAAGAGCAGCTGCCTGCCTCCGTTTTGATGTACATTCAGATTGTCACTGTCTGTACCTAATCCACTCCAATAACCCTGGCCCACACACGGACTGTTTAGCCCATCTCTCCCCCTTAGCCATCGCAAGGTAAACAAGTCATTTTTACTGATAATCCCCTCCTGTTGTAACCCCCTTTTTTCACCATCCTTCACGTATTGGCTTAACACTTCTGTTCTAAGTTCCTGTTGCTGTTCCCATATTAACACCTTGTGGTTTCTCCCAGAGAGCTCTCAGAACCCCTCACATGCACCGTGAGATACCTGCACGCACAGGGATCATTGTTATGTCAAAAAGTGGCTCTTTTAAATTGCATAAGTATCAATCCGGGCACCAGAGATGGAAGAGGGGACAATTTAAACCTCTGTGGGTCCACCTCTGTGTCAGAAGGTTGGTAGTAGGTTCAAACCCCACTCCAGCGACTCCAGTCACATAAACTGGGCTGAAAAACAGCCTAGTGGGCAAGGGCCTAGCAGATGGAGTTCAATGTTGATAAATGTGAGGTCATCCATTTTGGTAGGAATATCAGCAAAATGGACTATTATTTAAATGGTAAAAAATTGCAGCAGGCTGCTATGCAGAGGGACCTGGGTGTCCTGTTGCTTCACAGCGCCAGGGTCCCGCGTTCGATTCCCGCTTGGGTCACTGTCTGTGCGGAGTCTGCACATTCTCTCCGTGTCTGCGTGGGTTTCCTCCGGGTGCTCCGGTTTCCTCCCACAAGTCCCGAAAGACATGCTTGTTAGGTGTATTGGACATTCTGAATTCTCCCTCAGTGTACCCGAACAGGTGCCAGAATGTGGCGACTAGGGGATTCTCACAGTAACTTCATTGCAGTGTTGATGTAAGCCGACTTGTGACAATAATAAAGATTATTATGATTATTATTGTGCATGGATTGCAAAAAGTTGGTTTGCAGGTGCAGCAGGTAATTAAGAAGGCAAATGGAATTTTGTCCTTCATTGCTAGAGGGATGGAGTTTAAAAACAGGGTGGTTATGTTGCAGCTGTATAGGGTGCTGGTGAGGCCACACTTGGAGTACTGTGCACAGTTTTGGTCTCCTTACTTGTGAAAGGATGTACTGGAACTGGAAGGTGTGCAGAGGAGATTCACTCGGTTAATTCCGGAGTTGAGGGGATTAGCTTATGAGGAGGGACTAAGTAGACTGGGACTGTACTCATTGGAATTTAGAAGAATGATGGGGGATCTTATAGAAACATATAACATTTTGAAGGGAATAGATAGGATAGAAGCAGGGAGATTGTTTCCACTGGCGGATGAAACTAGAACTAGGGGGCATAGCCTCAAAATAAGGGGGAGCAGATTTAGGACTGAGTTGAGGAGGAACTCCTTCACCCAAAGGGTTGTGAATCTGTGGAATTCCCTGCCCGGTGAAGCAGTTGAGGCTACCTCGTCGAATGTTTTTTAAGGCAAAGAGGGATAGATTTTTGAACAGTAAAGGAATAAAGGGTTATGGTGAACGGGTGGGTAAGTGGAGCTGAGTCCACAAAAAGATCAGCCATGATCTTATTTGACTGGTGGAGCAGGCCCGAGGGGCCAAATGGCCTACTCCTGCTCCGAGTTCTTTTTTAAAATAAATTTAGAGTACCCAATTCATTTTTTCCAATTAAGGTGTAATTTAGCGCGGCCAATCCATCTACCCTGCACATCTTTTTGTGTTGTGGGGGCGAAACCCACGCAGACACGGTGAGAATGTGCAAACTCCACACGGAGAGTGACCCGGGGCCGGGATCGAACCTGGGACCTCGGCGCCGTGAGGCAGCAGTGCTAACCGCCGTCCTGCTCCTAGTTCTTATGTTCTCAATTTGCACACATCACGATCCCACAAACAACAAATCCACAAGGCCGAAAAATCTGATCCAACAATGTGGCTGGAGAGGTAAACATTGGCCGGGACACAAGGGGGAGAACCCACCCTGCCCTTCTTCGGAATATTGTTACATCTATCGGAGTGGGCAGATGGGGACATTCTCGCAATGCCTCATCTCAAAAGAGCGTGCAGCGCTCCCTCAAAAGTTGCACCCCATTGTAACGTGGGGGCTCAAACCTACAGCCAGGAGACAGGCAGCGGGAGAGGGCGTCTAGCGTGAGCTAGGCTGGTATTTCTGTCCAGCAACGCAGATCGTCTCCAGGGTTAAAAAAAAACACAGCGAGGTTACAGAAATTAATAAATGAGCTTCAGGGTAAACATTATCCCGCTGTCAGTTGGGTAAAGCAGCTGCAAGCGCATAAATAAATAATATCACATCTCGCTTCCCAGTTATTTGTTCAGGATTGAAAGCTCATTGGCTGACTGGGGTTGCTTCGCTTGGGTGAAAGTGCAATTTAATCAAGTAATGGACCAGGCGCACAGCCAGAGTCACAGTGAGGCAACGTCAAAAGCCGGCCTGGATCCGTATCATAACCTGACCTGGGTTCTCACTGCGAGCTGTTTTGCATCCACATTATCGCCTAGCTTGAGGCAAGCAATTTCCTACAAACAGCATTTTCTGTTGCAAAATATTTGTAAAATACCTGAAAGAACATTACAAACATTTAAAAGTGGTCACCCAAAGTGCAACAGCATTCAAGTTCCGTACCAGCCTCCCCGAACAGGTGCCGGAATGTGGCGACGAGGGGCTTTTCACAGTAACTTAATTTGACGCCTACTTGTGACAATAAGCGATTTTCATTTTATTTCTACATATATCACGTTGCTCTCCGAGGCACTTCAATACAGTCAAAGGAACATTACAGGCATTACAAAATGGCCTTTATAAATGGTGCAATGGTATTTAGGTTGTCTACACAGATCAAGTTAGCACTCTGAGGGTTTCAATACAATTATGACCCATGTTATACTCACTGTATATTCCATTGTGAGTTACACAGCCCTTCGGTTCACTATAGCTGAAAGGTTTAGATAGAGACCTTCCCCCATTGGGCCTCTGTGGCAACTGCACCAAACTTTAGTGCCTCCCTCAGCACGTAGTCCTGAGCTTTGGAATGTTCCAGTCTGCAGCACTCAGTAGAGGATAACTCTTGCGCCAGAAGACCAACAGGTTTCGGGCGGTCCAAAGGTGTCTTTCACTGAGTTGATGATCCTCCAGCAACAGCTGATGTCCAACTCGGCGCGCATTCCTGGGAGCACAGAGTCCTGCTTCACGGAGCTGCTCAGGGTGAACCTCGACAAAAAACACCTCTCTCCAGACCTTCTTTGCAAAGGAACCACCCCTATAAACAGCACTGAGATAATGTGATAAGCCCTAGTCCGGAAACTTGTGCCCCTATTTCAGGTTGCTATTCCAGTGCAATGCTGAGGGAGTTCTGCTTTGTCAGAGATTCTGTCTTTCAGATGAGTTGTTGAATCGAGACCCCCCCGGGGGTTCCGGCTCAACATCTACCTTCTGATGAATGTAGAAATTGCAGATATATTGTATTTGGTGCGGTAAAGGTTAAAAACCTGGGGTTAGTGTGTGTGACTGCTGCAGTCATGGTTTTAAAGATCCTGGTTTGAAGGACAGCTGAGGGCTGGAACTCCTCGGTCGGCGGGATTCTCATTTCCCGCTGGGAGAGCAACACACCAGCAGGTGTCACGGAAAATCCCATTGACAAGCGGCGGGAAGGTAGAATCCCCCTACCAGCGAACAGCGTGTGGCTGAGGAAAAGGCGGCGGGGGGCAGGAGAATGTTTACCAGGCTTTTTGCAGAGGTGCAATTAAAGCATCTTAAAAATTTGTTTTAATGGACTTTTGTTTATATTCAGAGGGCTCCCTGGGGAGTAGATCATTAGAGACTTTGGGTGGGATTCTCCACTCCCGCGCTGAAGTGGCCGCGCCGTCGTGAACGCCGTCGAGGTTCACGACGGCGCGAAACGGCCCCGATCCCGACCGATTCAGGCCCTGACAATGGGCCAGGATCGGGGCCGCGTCATCTACACGCGCCAGGCCTTGTCGCCCGTGTAAAGGCGGCGCCGCATAGATGACGCGGCCGGCGCCGCTTAACAGGCGTCATCCGTGCATGCGTGGTTGCCGTCCTCTCCGAGTCCGCCCCGCAAGAAGATGGCGGACGGATCTTGCGGGGCCACGGAAGGAAGGAGGTCCTCCTTCAGAGAGGACGGCCCGACGATCGGTGGGCACCGATCGCGGGCCACCCCACATTTGAGGTACCCCCCGGTTCAGGATCCCCCCTCGCCCCCCACAGGCCGCCCCCCCCCCAGCGTTCATGCACCGTTCACGACGGCAGCGACCAGGTATGGACGGCGCCGGGGGGAACCCGCCGTTTTGGCCTGGCCGCTCGGCCCATCCGGGCCTCAGAATCGCGGGGGTGCCGGAGAATTGCCATTTTGGGTGTCTCCGGCGATTCTCCGGCCTGCGGCCCGCGAAACTCGACCGGCCTGTTCCCGCCGCTTGGGAGAATCGCGGGAGGGCGTCGGACCGGCGTCCCGGGAAATTTTGGCGGCCCAGGCGATTCTCCCAACCGGCGCGGGAGTGGAGAATCTCGCCCTTTGTGTTCAGCTTTATACGGTGATGTAGTTACTGGGAGGAGGCAGGGGCTGAAGCAGTGTATGTGCTGTGTGTGTGTGTCTTTGTGTGAGTGTGTGTGCGACTGTGAGTGTGAGTGAGTGAGTGACTGAGTGTGTGTGTATGAGTGTGAGTTAGTATGTGTGAGAGTGAGTGTGTGTGTGAGTATGTGTGAGTGAGTGTGTGAATGTGTGAGTGTGTGTAAATGTGTGAGTGTGTGTGTGTCAATGTGTGTGTGAGTATGTGTGAGCGTGTGTGTATGTGTGAGTGTGTGTGTGAGTGTGTGTGAATGTGTGAGTGTGTGAGTGTGTGTACATGTGTGAGTGTGTGTGTGTGTGTGAGTGTGTGTGAATGTGTGAGCGTGTGTGTATGTGTGAGTGTGTGTGTGAGTGTGTGTGAATGTGTGAGTGTGTGCGTGAATATGTGAGTGTGTGAGTGGGTGTGTGAATGAGTGTGTGTGAGTGTGTGTGTGTGAAAGTGTGAGTGTGTGAGTGTGTGTGTGAATGTGTGTGTGTGAGAGTGTGTGTGTGTGAGTGTGTGAGTGTGTGCGAATGTGTGGGTGTGTGAGTGTGTGTGTGGGTGTGTGAGTGTGTGTGTGTGTGAATGAGTGTGTGTGTGAATGAGTGTGTGTATGTGAGTGTGTGAATGTATGAGTGTGTGTGTATGAAGGTGTGTGAATGTGTGAGTGAGTGTGTGTGTGAACGTATGGGTGTCTGAGTGCGTGTGTGAGTGTGTGTGAATGTATGTGTGTGAGTGTGTGTGAATGTGTGAGTGTGTGTGAGTGTGTGTGTGTGTGTATGAGTGTGTGTGAGTGTGTGTGAGTGTGTGTGTGTGAGTGTGTGTGTGTGAGTGTGTGTCTGAATGTGTGAAAGTGTGTGTGTGTGTATGTGTGTGTGTGAGTGTGTGTGAATGTGTGAGTGTGTGTATGTGTGAGTGTGTGTGTGAATGTGT